>NC_045429.1:428129971-428433001 GCF_902635505.1 Sarcophilus harrisii
GATGGATCCATTCTGATCAAAGCACATCTGGAATATTGGGTTCAGTTCTAGGGGCCACTAATAAGGAATAACTTTAATTAGCTAAGACATACCTAGGGTAAGAAAACTAAGATGGTAAAAATCCTTTGAGCCATGACTTATGAGGATGGGTGAATGATATGAGTATATTTTATCATATAAGGATCAAGGGAAAAAGTTATAGCTAATGTAGTTGAGAAATTAATCAGAGAAAAAAGAAAAAGTCAACATTATAAAGAGGTAACTACAAACTTGATTCCAGGGGGAAATAGTAATAGTTAGATTTATCCATAAATAGAATGAGCAGTGTTAGGAGGCATTGCTTTTTTTCTTTCTCCATGGTAGGTCTTCAAGCAGGATCTGCATGATCACCTGTCAGGTATAAGTATTCTCTTTATGAAATTAGTAAGAAGAATTGACTTCTGAAATTTCTTTCAATTCTAATATTTTGTGCGTCTGTGACCTGGTCCACTGTCGTTTAGTAGCACATACTCACTAAATATGTGCTGTGTCTGCCAGGATTCCATAATAGTGGAAAGAAAACCTAGAAACCAAACATATTTCCCAGGATTGTGTTGAAATATATAGCCTATCTATTTTTTAATTCTAAATCAAGAAGGTCTTAAATTAATAACTATCTAAAATGAGACTCCTGAAATCAATATGAGTATGCTTGATACTTGTTGTCAATGGCCTTGATTTGGGGATGCAACATGCTCTTATCTATGTATTTGTCCAAACCATTAAGTAACCCTCTTTCTGTAACATCTTCATATAGCAAAAATTTATATAACACTTTGATGTTATAACAAACTTTGAGTATGTTATCTCATTTGATATTTGATCACTACAACTCTGTGACATAGGTGCAATTAATAACTCTGTTTTACAGATAAGGAAACTAAGACAGAAAAAGGTTGAGGAGTTTGCTCAAGATCACACAGCTAATAAATGATTCAGGTAGGAATTTTTTTGACTCCAGGCCCAGTATTCTATCCACTGTGCCATTTAATTGCAGTGATATAAATAGCTATTAGTTATAGGAGAGTAATTAGGTGGTACAGTGGATAGAGTGTCAAGCCTGAAGCCAAGAAACTCATCTTCATGTGTTCAAATCTGGTCTCAGATACTTATTAGCTATGTAACCCTAGGCAAATCACTTTACTAGTATTAGTTTCATTTTCTTCCTCTGTAAAAGGTGGGAAGTGATAATAGTTCCTACTCCCTAGACTTATTTTTAGGATTAAATGAGATAATTGTAAAGTGCTCAGCCCAGTGCCTGGTATATAGTGAGTGCTATATAGAAATATTAGCTATTATCATTATGATGATCATGAAATTGCTGTTGCCTCCCCCCACTAGTGAGTAAGCTTTTCTAGACCAAGGACTTTTACCATTTTTCTATTTGTATCTACTGTGTTTAGCATAGTGTTTGGTATATAATAAATACTTCATAAATAAATACTTCATAAATATTTTTCCATTCATTCATTCGTTTTAATTTGAAAGCATCTCATAGAAAAATATTTAAAAATGCTTGTCTACACAGTAAGTATGTAGAGATTCCTTTCTCTTTGTATAGCAGTTTTCTAAAAGAAAATGTTCACTTAAATAGAGTGTGAAATTTTGTTTAGTAATAGTAATAATAAGTAACATAGAGATGGCACTTGAAGGTTTGCAAAGAGTTTTACAAATATTATTATCTCATTTGGTCCTTAAAACTCTGGGATTAAGTGTTATTATCTCCATTTTACTGATGAGGCAGAGATTAAGAGACTTGCTCAAGCTCACAGAGTTAGCAAGCATCTGAAATTGAATTTGAACTCAGGTTGTCCCAGCTTCAAGGTTAATACTCTATCTATGGTACCACTTAGCTGAAATATTGGAGGTTCTCATATTAATGTAATTGATATAAGCAGGGAACAAAGAAGGCATCTGTTACACAAGCAAAATAGGCAAATCTCAATCCTTATCCCAAAATGGGAAAGAGAAGAGCTGAGAAGAAAAATGTTCCATGTTACTAAAACATAACCTAAGACTTCCTTCAGGAAGTCATCATAAAACATTTCACTTCTTAGTTACATCTTCCTACTCTCAATGAGCCATTCCAGCATCCTCCCAATTGTCCACAAATCATTTACTATCTTATGATCTCTCCCTCTTTTTGCCTTGTATAGCTATTTCTCTTTTCTGTGCATGCCTTATTTTACATGGGAGTCTAAACTCCATGTTCTCAGGGATCAAATATTTTTTATCTTTATACCTTGATCCCTCTCTCCCTCTTCCCAACTCCACAGTGTCTGGCCTAGGAATTTTCAGGGACTGAAGACATTCAGCAAATGCTTATTAATTGACTAAATGACAGAATTGAACTCTTATGACCTTATGTCTGTAATAGTCAACATTGATTGGTACTGAGTTCTGCTATTGCTCACTCTATATAATAGAGGTGACAAAGTAGATAGATAGGCAGATATTTTTAGGACCATGGATCTCAAAAAAAGATTGTTTTTTCCTGGGTGTTATCAGTAGAAGTTCCTGAAAAAGAAGAAGATATATGAGCCATATGTCAGAAGTTCTTCTTAATATTATATTGTCGTCATCTTTATCATCTATGGCCTCATTATCACTGTCATAGATGTAAGCATAAGGACTACTGAGGTAACTAGATGATAAAATGGATAGAATGTCAGACCTAGAGTAAAGAAGACCTAAATTCAAATCCAATTTTAGATACTTATTACCATGTGATCCTGGGCAAGTCACTTAACCATATTTGCCTCAGTTTCCTCATCTGTCAAATAAACTGGAGAAAGAAATGGCAAATGATTCCAATACCTTACCTTTGCTAAGAAAACCCCAAATGGGTTGGGCAGAACTGAAATGACTAAACAACAACAAAACAAATTAAGAGGGAAGGAAGGCACTAGAACTAAAAGAAATTTGAAAAGACTTACTAGAAAATATGTTTCAGGTGTGTTCTAGTGTATCCCAACAAAGCTTCTTTGTCTCATTTCTATTTTAAATTAATGAACTAGATAAAATGGCATTTTTATCAAATTTGCAGCTGACATCAAGCTTGGAGGCACAACTAACCTATTGGAAGAGAGTCAGAAGTCAGAAACAACTTCGAAGAATAAGAACAACAGTTATAATCAATTAAGGCTAAATTTAACAGGGATAAATGTCAAGTCTTTCACTTGAGTTCAAGAAGTCAGTTTCCAAAAAAGAAGGCAGAGAAGATATGGCCAAATGGTGGTTAATCTTCAAAAAATCCAGAGGGTTGATTTAAGCTCAACATATTATGAGATGTAGCAATTAAGAAACATATCCTCTCTTAAGATTCAGTGAAAGAAATGGAGCTTCCAGAAATAAGGAGGTGATAGTCCCACTATACTGTTAACCTGGTCAGAAATCATTTATTTGATTCTGAATACCCCAATTTAGGAAAATCATTGATAAGCTAGAGAATGTTCAGAGTACGGACATGAAGTTGATAAAGGATCATGGATTCCTGAGGATTAGTTGGAGCAATTGAAGGTGTTTAGCCTAGAAAAGGAAAGAATTTGGAAAGTTCAGATATGATTTTTGTCTTCAGTTATTTTATAGGTTATCACATGGAATAAGGAATAGAAAAAGGACTTGGAATAACATCTTAAACCTTAGAGGACAGAAAGAAATGGATGGAAGCAAATGACACAAAGCAAGTATCTATCCAAGTATCTGTGCCAATGTTCTCCACAGTCCCCGTGCCTGCCTCCACCCTGTCCATGTTGTGATTCTGCCTCTAGAGAATGCTACAGTGCTAGCTCAAGATGAACAGAGGATTTTGAGGTTAGGCCATAGCTCTGGCTCATAGTCTAGAGGGGGCTGCTGCTTCTCCTTCCCCCATCATGGAAGATTTGTCCACACGCTAGTAAAAGTGGCAGTGGTTATAGCCAGCTCTCTGACAGTGATTGCTGCTGTTGTTACTGATCTGGTTCTCTCCTAAGAAGTAGCAAGGTGGAACCAAAGGCTAATGACCCTATATCAGGCTGAAGTTAAGTGCCTTTTTTTAACTAATCTGCCATCTCCCTGAGATATTTGTTTTATAGATTGTGGGCTTCAGAAGTCATTGTTGACCCTGTTCTTTGGCTCTGTCTGGTTTTAGTTTTACTGTTTAATAATAAAAATAATTACAATAATTAACATTTATATAGTGCCTACTATGTGCCAGGTGTTATGCTAAGTGCTATACAACAATCTTAGGAGGTAGACATTATTATTATTCTTTTATAGATTAGGATGCTGTGGCTGAGCTTAAATGACTTGACCAAGATCACACAGTTAGGAAGTATATGAGGGAAGATTGAAACGCAGAGTTCACTACTCTAGTCACCTGCTGACTAGAAAGACAGACAGACAAATTTGAGTGTCAGAGACTCTGAACTCCAGATTTTTAGGAAATAATGAACTCTCAATGGACAGAAGCAGCTACACCCAGAGAAGGAACACTGGGAAATGAGTGTGAACTGTTTGCATTTTTGTTTTTCTTCCCAGGTTATTTTTACCTATTGAATCCAACTCTTCCTGTGCAACAAGAGAACTATTCGGTTCTGCACACATATATTGTATCTAGGATATACTATAACATATTAACTTGTATAGGACTTCCTGCCATCTAGGGGAGGGGGTGGAGGGAGGGAAGGAAAAAGTCGGAACAGAAGTGAGTGCAAGGGATAATGTTGTAAAAAATTATCCAGGCATATGTTCTGTCAATAAAAAGTTGTGCTAAAAAATAATAAAATTAAAAAAAAATAATGAACTCTCAACTTCATAGCTCTATAACAGGTTTCTAAGGCATTTTGAGGTTGGGACAATGTGTTCCAAATTTGACCAAGACTTCACCTATCAAAAAACACTGAATGGAGAGATAGCTTGATGGTAGGAAAGCAACCTCAGAATAATGATAATCTAATTGGGAGTTGTGAGGGCATGGAATGGGGAACATCAAGAATTGACTACCATGGAGGAAGTACATGGCATATGAACTTACCTGGCACATGCCTTGAATTTTGCAAGAGTTTTCTCCTCCCACTAGAGCTGTGTTTCATGACATCAGAAAAGTCTAGAGAGCCCTGTCTCTGGCACTGGCTCTTCAGATAACCTACCTTCATCAGGATAAATCCTACAGTGTCTGTGATCAGGGTAAGTGATTCAAAAACTAGTTGTAGACTTTTGAACAAATGGTTTCAAGAAAATTGACAGCACTCAAGAGAAGGAGGAGGAAAAGAGCAGGAAGGGAGAGAAGAGAGATGATGTGAATTTTATAGATCCAAGAATAATAGGGAAGGGTAAGGAAGGTATATAAGTGAACCAAAGAGAAATAGTAGTGTATTGTCTTTTGTATTTGTTCTGGATCAAGAACTAGCTGATTTTCATTTAGAGACAGAAGGAATGGGTCTAGTATCTCCTAAGAGAGAAAGTAGTTGTATTCTGAATTCCAGGAAACTTTGCCAAAGATTGAGATATTTAAGAATGCAATTGGTCCCATTTCAAGAAAGAAGGTCACTTATATTTACATATTGATAGAAATTCTAGGAAATTTGCCTTCATCAAAATATGTATATGACAGATGTAGGTTGACAAATTGTTAAGTTTAACTTTATGTTTATGTTATGAGGTTTGATTAATAAATAATAACTTATTATTATTATTATTTATTATTATTATTATTTATTATTATTTATTATTTATTTATTTATTATTAATAAATAATAACTTTTCCTTGGAAATTTTGGTTACTGACATGTAAAAGACAGCCATATTTTGTGATTGGTTCAATCCCTTACTTTCATCCATGCTGGCTATGTGTCCCTGGACAAGACAAAACCTGTGAGCATCCTGTGTAGACATTTTATCTTGTAAATTTTGAAATAATTGATAATCTGGATTGCTAGAAGGAGTTTTCTATACCCATGACTTCACATATAAGAGATAAGATAATTAACAAATTGTTGAGTTGGGCTTGGTGGATTATGGATGCATTATCCATGCATTATGGATGGTAATACATAATGAAGTGGAAGTGGGTGGAGGGCATCTAAAGTAGCTGCTGATGCAAATATTTCATGATTTTTGAGCATGGCATTATAGAAAGGGCCTAATGATGCAAGGCCCCATTGAATGGTAATATGCCTGCTCTCAAATCCAATCATTATTTGGACCACCAAGAAAATGTAACCAACCACCTTATGGAATTGTCCTTGGGGGGGAAAGTGTTCAGGTATTAAGAAATAAACAAAATGTGTGGCAGTTCCTTATGTTAGAATCACTAATACATGACTAGGTAAGAAAAGTTCCTTTCATAGTTCGGAAACAATGTTCCACTGAGATAGAAAACTTTATACTATTATGTTTTAAAGAATTGTTATGTTAAAATTGAGACAATGATGTTAGAGAGGACATGGCTTTGAACGATCTTGTTTTGGATAAAAGTTTAGCCTTCTCTAATTTTCTATCCTTTTTAAAAAATTTTTTTCATAGGTCCATAAATCTGAATCCTATTACTGATAGATACTAAAATTGTCAATGATTTGGGACAAAGGAAAGGAAAAGAAGGTGAAGGTTTACAATAGAGAAAAGATACAGGTTTCAGAAGACAGTGACCATTTGGCAGTAACCTGACAGGGAATAATGAGTTCTGAAAGTATTGTAGGGCTGAGCCCTGCAAGAGAAAAAATTATGGGATCCTCTCCCAGCAGGGTCAATATAGGCCTTCATTGTCTAGGTGCTTCAGGTTCCATGATTCTGGTTCTTCTTGGCAGATAGTCATTCCCAAGTCTCAAATTCTAACATAAATTTTACAAGACAAAAAAGAAATTCCTTTTTGCAGATACAAATTGCCATCATATTAAGCATTGATTCCTAATATGAACAAATATTTAACGTAGATCTAATTGAATAGTTGAATTTCTTTATATCTTTTAGGTTGACTAAACTCCCACCAAGATGTCCTGCCAGCAAAGCCAGCAGCAGTGCCAGGCTCCTAAGTGCCCTCCTAAATGTCCACCCAAGTGCCAGACACCAAAGTGTCCCCCCAAGTGTCCTCCCAAAGCTCCATGCCCTCCTCCAGTGTCTTCCTGCTGTAGCTCTAGTTCTGGAGGATGCTGCAGCTTCGGGGGATGCTGTGGGTCCAGCTCTGGGGGATGCTGCAGCTCTGGAGGATGCTGTGGCTCTGGTGGTGGCTGCTCCCTCTTTTCCCATCACAGGAGATCCCATAGGAGCAGGCGCCAGAGGTCTGACTGCTGTGATAGTGGCAGTGAGCATAGCCAGCAGTCTGGGGGCTGTTGTGGCAGCTCTGGAGGTTCCTGTGGGAGCTCTGGAGGCTGCTGTGGGAGCTCTGGAGGCTGCTGTGGAAGCTCTGGAGGATGCTGCTGATCATGTTTCTCTCTACACCAACAATCCAAATTGTAGAACCAAAAGTCTCTGTTCTTCCCTCAGATTGTTGTAGCCTTTCTTTTCCAATTATGCATCTTGCTCTCCCAAAGCCATTATTGACTTTATCACCTGAATCTACCTGACATCAGATCTAATTTTTGATTGACATTTTCAACAATAAAACATAACTCCTGATCTTCTTTTTTTGGTGATGATAGTTTTTTTCTCCAAAACTGGACCATGCTCTTTGGCCAAGTATCTAAAGTTTCAAGTGTTTTGGTTTAAGAGACTAAGACATTTTTTTTTTCTCTCCAGGCTGTCCAAGTTGGCGGCTCTTGTCTCCAAAAGAGCAGGAATTGATCTCATATTTGATATGCTATAGGAATTGTGATTCACTGAAGAGGCCAGTAGAATCTGCTCTGTCCCTGGTAGAGAGTTATTACAATCCCTTAGTGTCTGAGACCAGCGTGATGGGATCTCTAATCAATTAAGCAGGATTTTCATTTTCCTACTACATTGTAGGAACTGTATCAGGCAATGGGAATACAAAAACAAAAATGAAACACTCCCTATTCTCAAGGAACTCAATCCTGCTGGGGAAAACATGTACATAAGTAAGATTATGTAGAGTGAGTTGAATAAATACAGGTAATTTGGGGGGATGCACAATAACTACCAGAGAAATCAGGAAAGGATTCCTGTAGAAGATGACTCTTGAGCTGATTCTTAGAGAGAAGAATGTATGCTAAGGGGAGAGTGTGTTTCAGGAAAGATACAGCCCATCCAAAGCTATGGGGGACAGGAGATGGAGGTTCAGAGATGAGGAAAAATAAGAAAACCTATTTGACTGGATCAAAGAATGCACAAAGGATAGTGATTTATGTAATAAATCTCAAAGGGAAGATTAGGACTATATTCTGAAAGATTTGAAATATCAGTGCAAAGTTTACATTTTGGAGGTAATAGGGCAGGGCTAGACTTTAAAATGAAGGAAAATTGCTGATCAGATAGAAAACTCATTGTTGGCTGGAGAGAAATTGGATTGTATTGATCAATGATGGACAGAATCAGCCACACCCAGAGAAGGAACACTGAAAAATGAGTGTGAACTGTTTGCATTTTTGTTTTTCTTCTCAGATTATTTTTACCTTCTGAATCCAACTCTTCCTGTGCAACAAGAGATATATGCACACATATATTATATCTGGGATATACTATAACATATTTAACATGTATAGGACTGCTTGACATCTAGGGGAGGGAGTTGAAGGGAGAGAAGGGAAAAGTTGGAACAGAAGTGAGTGCAAGGGATAATGTTGTAAAAAAAAAAAATTACCCAGGCATGGGTTCTGTCAATAAAAAGTTATTTAAAAAAAATTGGATTGTAAAGGGAAGAATCAATTAGAGGGCTATTGTGATATACCAGGTAATAGGTGATTGAAGTCAGAACTAGGATGGCAGAAGAAACAGACACTAACAATATTGTAGAGATGGAAATGACAAAATACTCAGGAAACAAATGGATGAATGAAGTGAGGGAGAATGAAGTCAAGGGTTAACTCAGAGATACAAACCTGAAAGACTAGAAGAATGATCCAATTTTTGTATCCCTATTGCCCAATCCAGAACTTGGTATATGGCTGTCATTTACTAAGTGCCTGTTGATTGGCTGATTAATTAGTGCGTTCAACAGATAGACAAAAGGAGTTGTTTTGAGGAAAGAGTTCTCTTTTAGGCATATGCTGAGTTTGAGATTTCCATTCTATTTTGAAGATTCTAATAAGAAGTTAATGATAAGAAGCCAGAAGCCAGGAGTCAGGATATCATTGTTATTTGTTGTTCAGTCATTTCAGCTGTGCCCTACTCTTTGTGATCCCATTTGGGATTATCTTGGCAAAAATGATGAAATGGTTTGCTATTTCCTTCTCCAAGTAATGTACTAGGGCTATTTAGAAAGATCTGGGAATCACAGGTGCAGAGATATTAATTGAAATGATAGGAGCAGATGATGTTACCAAGTGCGAAGATTTGGGCAATAGTAACTGCTCTCATACTTCTAATGTGGATTCATGGAGGCAGGGTTGGGGTGGTAGAAAGATTGCAAAAAAAAGTCTTACTACCAGAGTTCAAATCCTAGCTATCACTAGGCAAGTCATTTAACTCCTCTAGGTCACTAGTTTTGTTTTATATTGGGGATTTCTTGGAGATTAGAGAAAAATGTCTTATGGTTTTATCAGTGTTTGAATTATAATGCTGAAATATATTCCGTAGTTGATTGGTTACTTGATGGTGATGTATATCCTAGGAGAGATGTCTGGGCACTGAGTATCCCTCTGCAAAATATTTCCTCATCTAAAAAATGAGAACACTGAACTAAATAACCTCTAAGGTCCCTTGAGTTAAATTTTTATCTTTAATCTATTCTTCAATAAATAATTTCTGATTTATGAATGAATGAAGAAAGCATTTATTAAGTGCTTACTATGTACAAGCACTATGATAAATTCTGGGAATACATAGAGAAAAGTAAGACTGTTCCTATTCTCACTCTAATGCCAGAGATAATATATGTGGATGGTTTCAGCTCCAAGTCAGTTAGAAAAGATCCCATGATCCTTAGGTTAGAGTGACACAGCAGACGAATAGTAATGCTTAGGGCTCAAACATCTCTTTTAAGATAATCACAGCCAAATAGTCAATCAGCTTCTATGAAATACATTTCAGCATTAAAATATCTCCCCTATATCTTGCCCTCTTCTTAGTATCAAAGAGTTTTATAAAAAAGGAAGATAAAAATATCCATCATAGCCGATCAGCAAATTGAAAGATTTGACATTATGTGTAATATTCCCTATTAAAGAACCCAAATCTCTTGGGGGAATTAAACTTATTCTTTATCATTTCCTAATTGGTTAAATGAATTGGAGAATGAAATAACAAACCACTCCAGTATCTCTGCCAAGAAAATCCCAAATGGGTCATGGAGAGTAAGACACAACCAAAATACCTCAACACCAACAAAGAGATGCCTAGGTAGCACAGTGAATACAGCACTGGAATCAGGAAGACCTGAGTTCAAATTTCATCTTAGATACTTATTAGTTATAGGAACAAGTCATTTGCCTCTGCCTGGCTCAGTTTCCTCACTAATTAGGTAGAAACAACATCATCTACATATCAGAGTTGTTATGAGGATAAAATGAAACAATATTTGTAAAACATTTTGCAATCCTAAAAGTGCTATATAAACACTAGTTGTTGTTATTAAGGGTTTTCAGGTTTTTCTGTGTCTATCTTGTTTCTTTTTTCCTAGAACACCTTAATATTTCATGACATTCTTGTATCACAATTTTAGTCAGTTCACAACCAATGGGCATTCACTTACTTTTTAGTCCTTTAGTGCTACAAAAATATTGTGGTAAATATTTGCATTCTTTTTCTCTTGCCATCTTTGAAGTGTATACCTGGCATGGGTATTTCTGGGCCAAAGGGCATGAAGATTTTAATCATTTAATTTACAATCCAAATTAATTTAAAATTCCAAATTGCTATTCAGAATAGTTGTACCAATCTATAGAGTTAGTATACTTGCCTTTCTATACTCCTTCCACATTTAGTAATCCCATCTTTTCTCAATATTTTCAATTTGCTGGATGTGAGATGAAACAGGCATTTTTGATTTATATTCCTGTATTATTAGTGATTTGAAGCATTCTTTCATATGATTGTTAAGAGCTTGTGATTTTTCTTTGGAGAACCATTTGTCCTTGTCCTTTGACCATTCATTTATCAAGGGAAGACATTGTATAAACAAAAATGTTTCTTTTTCATTGATAATATCTCATGCAAACTGTACAAAGTACCTTTCATACTCACTACTATTTATAGCATTTCTTTCTCTATCTTACAAGTTTCTAAAAGAAAGTTTCAGCCCAAGAGGTTTTTGTTCAGTACTGTATATATTAAATTGTTTCATATTTGTATAAAGGTCCCAAGAAGACATATAATGGGAGTCAGAACCTAGCACATAGGGCAAATCTCCAGCTTTATCCCAAAGTAGGAAAGAAGAGTGATGGGCAGAAAAAGAAAGAATCCACACTACAAACACTTAGCTGAGAAATGTTATGTCTTCCATATATCACTCCAGAACTTATTGATCTCTCCCACATGTGATTTCCCATCTTTTGCAACTCTAACTACTATTACCATCCTGAGATATTTCCTATGTTTTGTTACCTTATGTGGTTATTTATCTTCTCCTGGGTTTACATCTTCTCTGTTTTACTAGAATATGAGCTCCATGTGAACAGGGAATAAATATTAATTATTTGTGAATGTTGTCCCCAGCCCTGACCCTAGTGACTCACCTGAATTCTTACATAGAATAGGTATCTAATAAGTATTATTAACTAATTAGCTGAGTTAAACTTTCCAAGGACACTGTACTGTAATTGCCACTGTGTTTCGTTATTTGTGTCTTTGAATTTAAGATATGATAAAGGAGTAGAGTAATGTTTCTAAAACTCCCTATTCCACCAACAAACTCCTATAATCTTCAGTAGGGGTCATGGATGTGCCTTAAAAAAAAAAATGTCCATGAGGCACATATTGGTCACAGTGGAAGATTAAAATTTTTCTTGAATATTTTATTGCCATCATCTTTATCCTCATCCTCACTATCTACATACTCAATATTCTCAGCATCCATATGAATATAAATAAGTTACATCATTGCTGACATAATTGCCATCATCATTATCTTGGCAATTCTAACGGAGGATTTCTAAGAATGCTTGGAATAGTGACAATGAATAAATGCCAAATCTTCCAAGTTAGCTACTTAGAAAAAGAACAACCTTCTTTGCATGTGGATTAAAAAGTACTCCTCTATGTCACTGACTCATATGTTTGTCTATTCGTGGGTGATGTAGTTTCAGTAAAGGCTTTGAATAGAAGAGAGCCAGATTAACACATAACTAAAGATTTAGGTATAACATATAAACACACACACTATCCGCCCCCTCCCTCAGTCCTAAGATAGTGTATTAAGTCCTGATGAGCACTACATACTAATAAAATACAAGATTTCAGGAAAACTCAGACAATAAAAAAATGACCAACTCCAGGGTTCCACATCTATGAGTTATGATGTCATTTAGGTATGAAGACTTGTTGTCAAGCAGTGATGAGGACTGAACACAATCATTTAAATTTCTTTGAATGTTATTAGGGAAGAGAATATAATGAAAGAATAGATAGAACCACAGTTTAGGGTAGGTCGGATGCTGATAACTGATGATAATGAGAAATTAAGAATTGCCTATTATTTTGTTTCTATTTGCTCTATCACTGATAATAATCTTTGGTTTAAAAGAAAAGCACAACAATTAAGAATGGGTAAATTTACCTACTTAAAGCTTTATGGCCAGAGTAACAAGAAGAACTGGCAGAATGCTGAGAGTAATCTTTGAAATGTCATGAAGAATCAAAGAGGTACCATCAGATTGCAAAAGGAGAAAAATCTCCCAAATTTCAAAATATTTAAGAGAATGAAGTCCTGTTACCCAGGGTCCATTCCAAATCAGATGATTTCATTCCTGGGAAATTTCTGTAATGCATTACTAAAAGGATAAGACGTAAAACCTAGAAAAAAGAAGTTATTGCAAAAAGCTCATATGGTTCCATTAGGATCATTATATAAGTCATTACATAAATCATTTGATATCCTTTTTTAAAAACAAGGTTACTAAACATGTAATTTTAGGAATGTTCTAGATTTAAGATCATTATTTGACAAATTCCTTGTAGTATTCTTCAGAGTAAAAAATTGAGAAATTTGAAGTAGCAGTAGTGCAATTTGAAAAAATTGGAAGGGTCCAAATAGTCTGATCCAAGATCTAGTCATTAAGTTTTACAATCACCTTAGAGAGACGTTTTCAATTGAGAATTCAAGGATCTGTTTGGTTTATATTTGCTATTGGCCACAAGCTCCAAATGAATTTATTATGACATATAATACAAAAAAAAAGTTAATGGCATATTTAACTACAATTCAAGTTTTCAAAATAGGAAAGTAATAGCCCCATTATCCTCTTGGCTTGGTCAGAACTTGGTTCTGAAAACCAAGTTTTAGGAAGAGCTTTAACATCTAGAAAGAATTTACCTAGAGGAAGACCTAGAGATTGACAAAGGGCCATGAATTCATGCTAGATGAGTATCAGTTGAAGAAATTGGAGGTGTGAATTGGAATTGGAGCCTTAAAAATGTAGACTCAAGGAGAACAAACTTGATAGCTATCTTTAAATATTTTACAAACTGCTAGATGGATGGTAAATTGGACATATTTGGTTTGGTCCGAGAGTAGACAATAAGTAAGAAGTTAAAACCCCAAAGACAGCAATTTAGTGTCTTCCTTCATATATCCTTTGTAGTTAATTTGGACTATCTGTATCCAGAAAAAGAACTGACAAATAAAAGCATGTATAGAATTATCTCACATATAGATAGATATATGTATGTGTGTATAAAAATGTGTGGTATATACATATATATGTGTGTGTATATATACACATATATTCATATATGCACATATGTATAGATACATACTTTTTTAATGGTAGGCATCTCATAGGGGGAGGGATAAAAAAAGAAAAATAAGAAATTTAGATAATTTTATTATATATTTTAAGGGAATAACAAGTTGTAAATAATAGTTTTGCAGTTTCATGTACAACCAATTTTTTGATTATATTACGAAAATTTTTGTTTTAGTCCATAAATTAAAAATAAGACAAGCAAATAGATAAATAAGTTTTTTTTTTTAAGTTAACAATTTAGGTTTGGTAGAAAGAACAATTTCCTAATCATACTGTTAATATAAAAGGAGAAAAAACTTCCTTAGATAAGCAGAAGACTTTCCTACTGTTGTAAATGTTCAAGCAAAGACTGGATAACTACTCCTCTATTACATGGTAAAGAAAGTTCTTTTTATGTATGCTTTAAACTAAATGATCATTGAGATCCCATCTAATTTTTGTAATCTGTGATTTCATGTGAAAGTTTCTTTATTGCTGTTCAGTCATGTCCAAAATGGACTTATCCATGGTTTTTCTTGGCAATGATACTGAAGTGGTTTGTCATTTCTTTCTCCAATATGTTCCCATTTTACAGATGAGGACCTGAAGTAAATAGGGGTTAAATGAGTCCCCTAGGGTTACACGGCTAGTAATTATCTGAATTTGAACCCAGTTCATCCTGACTACAGGTCTGGTGTTCTATCCACTGCACCACCTGCCCATGAATGAATCATAAACCATGCTGAAATACAGCTTGAAATTTTCAAGATGGATGAGGGGAGGAATAGGACTCTGACAAGTAATTATAATGTAGTTACCTTAGTACTGGCAGCTCTTGGTACCAATACAGCTCTGTTGTGTAAACTCTACCTAAAAATACAGCTTCATCTTACACATGTGAAAGCATGAAGGACTTGGTTCCCTCAGGGAGGAATCAGCCATAATCCCAGAGATGGGTGCCTGGTGGTGGTAGTGAGGCAAAAAAAACACAAAACCTTCATATTCTCAAGACACACGAGATCTTTCACCATCATGTTGTCATGGTAGTCTTTCCAGTCACTTTGGAATTGGATAGGGAAATAGTACAGTGGGGAAAAGGCAAGAGTGAGTTCCAAACTAGCAAATATTTCAGCTACCAGTAGGCACCATACAGATGTGCCACTTGTTAGAAAAGCAGTTTTAGAATGGTGATGGCCTGATCTGAAATCATGAAGGAAGAGGGATGGAAATGTCAAGAATTGTCTGCCACATGGGGCTTGCTTGGCACATGACTGTGAGTATATTCTCCTCCCACCAGAACCTTGTCTTCTAGGAGCAGTGGAGCCTGGGAATCCCTTATATAAGGTGTCTTTAGAACTGGCTCTTCACACCATTTGCCTCCTGGGAGAGAAGTCTTTCAGAACCTGTAATTAGGTAAGTGATTCAAATCTCAGCGGGGAGAACTTTGAACAAGAAAAGCCCTAACGATATAAAGAGAGAGGTCAGCCATGTATACTAATATTATATTTAATTTATACTTTAACATATTTAACATGTGTTGGTCAACCTGCCATCTCAGGGAGGGAGTGGGGGGAAGGAGGGGAAAAATTGTAACAAAAGGTTTGGCAATTGGTTAATGCTGTAAAATTACCTATGCATATAACTTGTAAATAAAAAGCTATAAGAAAAAAAAAAAAAGGAAAAAAAAGAGAGGTCAGGGGAAATGAGAAAAAGATAAAGAAATTAGGGAAAAGGGGGAAGGTTCAATCAACCAGAGTAAGAAGGGAGGCCAGTGAGGAATAGAGAGCTTAGGAAATGACCAGAATATTTAAACATGTACCCAGGAAATTGGGGGGAAATCTATAACCTATATTCTTAAGAATAATTGGAGATCCTGCATAATATATAAGGCAAATATATATTATATCTATGTATATGTATATACATATATAAATATAATGTAATCATATAATATAAAATAATAAAATGTTAAATTTACAATTGAAATGGCATAAAATGTTGTAAAGATTTTTTTTATAAACTTTGGGTGTTAGATATTGTTAGTAAAAATGAATATGAATGAAAAAATGAATATTTTTAATTATTAAGCATTTACTATAATAATATAGTATATTGTGATAAATATAATATAAGCATATATGAACATATGTATCTTATGTGTATATGTTTATATGTGCATATATACATACATGTATATGTACGGATGGCACTGTCCGCATCATTTAGCTTATATTCTAATAATAGTCGTCTGGTATCATAGGGCAGTAGATAGACAGTATCCTTTAAGGTAGGGAGATACAGGTTCAAGTCTATCCCCTTAGTACATCCTGGCTACATGACCTTGTATTCACTTAAACTCAGTATCTCATACAACTTATTTATATTATTCTATAAATGCATCTGTTCTAAAAACCCAACCAATAAATTGGGTGGGACTAAACAAAAGACAGATGAACTCAAAGGCTTTTGAGATAGTCCTTAGAGGAAGAAGATTAAAAGGACTGAGAAAAGGGATGTGATGTGAATCATAATATGTGTGATAGCTCCCCTATTCCAGATACCTGAGCCAAAAAGAAGCAGTTAGATCCCCTGTCCCAGATGAAAAATGCATCATTTTTCACTGAAACAGAAACATTTTTGCAGATCAGCTCTATAAGTTTGATATTTGCATATGGTATATGTTTTGGAGTAAGGTTGAATGATGATGGTGATTCTAGAGAAGATCTTTTTTTCTATCTTGTTTTGAACATTTAGCCCCCTCAAGCTTTCCAAATATGTTCTCTTATATTATAGATTTTTTAAATAGTTGATTTCCAAAGCCATAGTTACCTTGAGACAAAAAAAGCAAGGGAAGAAAATGTCCAGAGAGAGAATAGGGAAGCAATAACCATTTATCAGTATCATGGAGCAGATTGGGGCATCCTGAGTGTCATGAAATAAGGATCTATAAGTGGGATCTTTATCCCTCAGGCTCAGTGAGACTTTATTGACTTGAGTGGCATGGACTTAGACTTGGATTTTTTTCCAAAATTGCTCTTGGAACTCATACTCTAACACATGCAATTTTTGTTGGAGGACTTTTCTTTCTGGATACAAATGAATCCTAGAAATTAGTTGCCATTGTAATGGGCATTGTTCCCAAATGAAAGCAAATTCTTAGCCTTGTTCTGATGTACCTTCTCTTATTATCTTTCAGAGTGATCTTGCAAAAAGATGTCCTGCCAACAAAGCCAGCAGCAATGCCAGGCCCCTAAGTGCCCCCCTAAGTGTCCTCCTAAGTGCCAGACACCCAAGTGCCCACCCAAATGTCCTCCTAAATGTCCCCTTAAATGCCCTCCCCAGGCTCCATGCTCTCCTCCAGTCTCTTCCTGCTGTGGCTCTAGCTCTGGAGGATGCTGCAGCTCTGGGGGATGCTGTGGGTCCAGCTCTGGGGGATGCTGCAGCTCTGGAGGATGCTGTGGCTCTGGTGGAGGCTGCTGCCTTTTTTCCCATCACAGGAGATCCCGCAGGAGCAGGCGCCAGAGGAATGACTGCTGTGACAGTGGCAGTGGACACAGCCAGCAGTCTGGAGGCTGCTGTGGTGGCTCTGGAGGTTGCTGTGGGAGCTCTGGGGGCTGCTGCTGATCATCTGGCTCTCTCTACACCAAGAATCAGTGAAATGGAACCCAGGACCAATGTATCACCCACCTCATCTGCAACTGCCATGGAATTTGCCTGCACAGAAATGGTTCTTCAAAAACACTTATTGATCTCAGATCAGTGAGCTTTGGCTCATCTGCCTAACTTCCCTCCCACTGTTCTCTTTTGTTCAGAGACCACATGCAACATTAAATTTACATTCACAGTCCTCTTTGTCTGTTAGTAATTGTCTTTTCTTCTCTGCTGGGTTCTGCTCCTCCTCCTGAAACAAAGGAGGAAAATTTTAAATTTGCCTGCTTAAAAGACACATTCACGGTTTCTTTTTTCTGTCCTGTTAACTATATGATTACAATTCACCCCTACTGATTTTTGTCTTTATAATTCCTGCTACTTATATCTACCCTGAGCTCTGTTCTAACTGTGCTGCCATGTATACATGTCTGCCTTCTTAGAAGGAATAAACCTACATATACAACCTTTAAAAAAAAGATTCAGTTAAGTGGTACTTTCCTTTGAATATTCCTCTTTTTGTACCCTAAGAAATTCAGGAAGCCAGAAACACAGGTTATTGTTGTGTCTAGTTGTCCAGAACCATCTTGAAGGGCAAAGGAATCTCTAGACATATCTGTAAACCTCGAATAACACTTACTGCTTTCACCTACTTTAAATGGATTTTGTCACTATCAGATACAATACTCCTCTGCTTAATGACTTCTGATATACACCTTTCCCAAAACAGTGAATTGATTTCCACTAACTTAAGCTCAATTCTTAGGGGATTTAGTTCCTACCCATTGTTCAGCATCACAATTCCTATGATCCTCCTACAAATGATCTTTCTTTGCAGTCATTTGGATTCATCTGGATTCTAGAACATTGCCTCATGGCTATGTCATTGTTTTGATCCCTTGCTTAATTTATCACATTAGCTAATTCTGTAGAACAGTTCCCTAGTCACTGGTGCCACGGGTCTGTGGAACAGAACATTTGTAGCCACATTACATTTTTCCTATTCTGCAATGGACACAAAAAATTCTGTTGACCTGGGTGGCTGCCATCCCTGGCAGGTGATATCCATCTTTACATTTCTTACCATCATTAGTGGTTGTCTCTTTCTAAAGCTTATTTCCAAACAGAGTCGTTGGCTTAACCAACACGAAACTTTTAAATAAAGAATACAAAGTACCCCAAGACTGATTTCTGTAAATGACAGTCACCTTCAAAGCTCAAATTTTCAATTCATTAAAAGGAGGTGAGGAGTAAACTGCTGGAAAACACTCTATCATGGCTTAAACATCTCTGATAACTTATTACTTGAGTGTAATCAGTGACCAAGGTGATGGAGTTTTCTTATTTGCTTCTCTTGTCTTAACTTGACTCTTCCTTTGCTACATAACACTTAGCAGCTATGTATACTGTTGGCTTGATTTCTCAGGCAACCATAGTTGCCACATATTAAAATCATCTTTAAAATTTCCATGACTAAAAGCAGTCTATCATATTTTGCATGCTTTGTATGCATGGCATCTTTAATCACCAGTTCCTGAAGCATTTTTTCCAGCCTCTCAATGAATCTGAAAAGTTCTGCAATCTTTTCATCAGTCATAATAAAAAAAAACTGACATGAATGTATGTCCTCTGGACTTCCCTTATCTTGAATGAATTAATTAGTGAATGAATAGGTAAATGAAATGAATAAGTTATTAAGAGCTTTCTATGTGCCAAGCATATTGCTAAATATTGGAAAAACAAATACAGAAAAGGACACATTCCGTACCCTCAAGAAATTTACATGCTAATAGTAAGAGAATACATAGATGCAGCAATGGCCAGGGAAGAGAGCTTTGGTCTCAAGAATCCCAAAGATGGCAAATTGATCCGTAAAACAACAAGACATGCTCTTATCTAAAAGCAATGGTAGTATTGATTGAATGACCATTTCCAGAGCAGGAGATAGAAAGAAAGGAATAAGGAAAGGAATTAGGGTGGTAATGAAGATGTCCAAGTGAACTCTTGGCACATTTGATTGTGACACAATGTCTAATTTGGAGCCACTAGATACATCCAATAAGTATCTATTGATGGAGAAATACCTGGGTTTACATTCACTTACCAATTATCATCACTCAGTCTCCCACTCTGAATGGAAGTTCAAAAGAAAAAGGGGGGGTGGAATTTAATTACCCCAAGGAATGGAGAGCATAACTATGGGAGGTTCTGTCTATAGAGTTAAGTTACAGATATGGAGAAAGAGGTTAGCAGCATGGCCGATAGCAAGATGACCCCAAAGAGATAATCAGATGGGAAGTAATTCTAAAATGACTTCCAATATCTGTAAGGTTTCAAACATGGCAACAAAGGAGCATCAAAGGACATAAAAGAGTTCTTCCAAAGGCTCTATCTATGTTGCCCTGCAGGAGTTATCTGAAACTTTTGAATCATTTCATGGGTCTATTTTAGGGATATTGCTTCTTCCTTAGGTAAACTTAAACTCTATCCTCTAAAATTGAGTTTTCTGTAGTATGTCAATTCCCTAATCTGTTGTCTAAGTTTATGCTTCTGATGATATGTTGCTGACAGAAGAGTAGGAGGTTATAAAGTCAGGTAGTTTCTTCATACCTTCTGACCTGTCTTACCTAAGAAGAAATTATCTGGCAAGAAATCTCACGTCTGAAGTAGGACATATAGTGCCAAGCCCTACTGAGGTACCTCCCTTTTTACCTGAGAAGATATCCCAGCTGATCTAGTCCACGCAGAGCAGCAACTGAAGGTACTTTCTAAGGCGTACCTTTCCCTGTGGAATGGCTGCTAATGTTTAATAAATGGCTCACTGGTGGAAGGTGGGAATGAAAACCAACATAACTCTAAATTTATTCTCCATTAACATTTTCTCCATCACTTTCTTAAGTATAGAAATCAAAGAAACACTAAAATGACTTCAGTATATCTCTGAATCCTTGCCCAATAATCTATATCTAGAGGTAGCTGCATGGCAGAATAGATCAAATATAGACAGGGTATCAAAAAAAAAAAGATTGAGTTTTAATTGTCTCAGATATCTGATGCCTATATGCCTCTGAGGAAGTCCTATAATCTCAATCTGTCAGTTTCAGATCCATAAAATGGTGTTAATGAGAACACCTGCCTGCTAGGGTTGTGGTATGGATAAAATGAAATAATAAATGGAAAATACTTTGTAAACATGATATATACATTTTGGCCATTGGATTTAAGAGAATCCACAGCAATCTATAGAATCTCTTCTATTTAAATCTTGCCATACTGTGGAATTCTTTCTAATCCCAGTCTTGTCTAATAGTAGAGCAAACATTTTCACTATTCTCTTTTCTGCAGTCCTCACTCCCCTACACAGTGAAATACAATAGCACACCACCAACTAAACCCACTGATCTTTCAGTGTTTTTAAGAGATGTGGTCAGAGCAGCTAGGTGGCACAGTGTATAGAACCCCAGCTCTGAAGTCAGGAGGACTTAAGTTCAAATCTGGTCTCAGACCACTTAACATTTCCTAGCTGTGTGACTCTGGACAAGTCACTTAATCACAATTGCCAAGGGGGGGAAGGGAGAGAAGGGGAGGGGGGAGGAAGGGAAGGAGAGAGTCAATATAGAAAGTCAATGCTTCAATGCCATCCCCTCAAAAATCATATTAAATCTTTGTGGCACAGTCTCTCAAAGCCCTAGGGCAGTTAGAGAGTGCAATTTATAGAGTGCTCAATGTAGAACAAGACTCATCTTCCTGAGTTCAGATCTGGCCTCCACACTTACCAGCTATGTGAGCCTGGGCAAGTCACTTAACCCTGTCTGCCTCAATTTACTCTTTCATAAATTGAGCTGAAGATAGAACTGGAAAAAAGCTCTTCAGTATCTTTGCCAAGAAAACCCCAAATGGGATCACGAAGAATTCAGTCAGACATGACTGAATAACAACAAACACTCAAGGTCCCACATGAGATACAGGATTTTTTTTTATTGTGGTTCACTGTTTTATTGCCTCCACCCAGAAAATTTTGAAACCTCACCCTATGACATTAATCTGTGTATTGTCACCGACATTGCCTGTAAGGTACTTAATAAATGTTTATTGATTGATTCATAGACTATAAAGACACAGATCACAAAAGATGTTTTATTCATAGGCCAAACATAACAGAGATCAATGAAAATAAGAAACCCTCCAAATTCTCAGAAATCTGCATATACTCAGTCATTTTTAGGGGTTGCAGTGACATTAACTTGATTAATTTCTACAAACATCCTCTCTTATCTGTTAAATGGACTATCTCTTGTCTCCTCCTGAAAGTCTTTGTAGTTACCAGCAGATGGCAGTAGAATTCCTACTCCTGGACCATGAAAAAGTTAAAAAAAAAAAAAAAAATTGAGCCCTAGCCCAATGGAGGGGGGGAAGGGGAGAAGAAAAAATGAGCCCTAGTCCAATGTAGTGGGGGAGGGGGAGAAAGAATTGAGCCCTAGCCCAATGTAGAAAAAGGAAGGTAAAAAAAAACAAAACACAAAATACCCAATCTTGTCACAAACTAGGTCAATAAATATTACTATGTCCTAGGTGCTATGCTAAGTGCTGGCTATATAAAGAAAGCCAAAAACATGCAAACTACTATGTACAAACAAGATATTTATGGGATAATTTGGAGGTGATCATAGAGGGAAGGTATGAGCATTGAGGAAAATTGGCAAAGACCTTGGAAAAGGTAGAAATTTGGCTGAGACTTGAAGCAAGACAGGGAAGCTAGGAGAAAGAATTGAGAAGGAAGAGTTCCAAAACATTCAAGACAGTCAGTAACTTGCGTTTTGTTTACAAGAAAAGCAAAATGACCATTGTCACTGAACTAAAGAGTTTGTACAGATGGGTAGTGGTGAGAGTGGGGTAGCTGAGGAGAAAGAGGTAGTTCAAGGTATAAGAAGACTGGGGAAATAAGAATGAAAGTTTAATGCAAAACAATTCAACCAAACACCTCCATTGTACTTCATTTTTAAAATTTTGAATCCATCAGTCTAAATATTTTTTAAGTGACTACTATGTGCCAAGCACTGACTTAAGCACTGAGGATACAAATCCAAAAAATAAAAATAATCCCTATCTTCAAGGAGCTTATAATCCATTGAGGAAAACAATATACAAAAAAAAAAAAACCCTGAAAGTTGTAGAGGTAGAGGGCAGAAAATTATGGAAAATATGAATGAGTATCTCTAGATGGGACATGAAGAGATGACTGACCTGGGAATCCTTCTTAAATACCAGCTTTGGGAGAACTTCTTTGCCCCCCAATTCGAGGAGTCCCAAGGCTGAGAGGGTTATAAAAATATAAATACAAAGACTGACTTTCTCCTTAAATGTCATTCTAATTCCAGTTAGTGTCTCTGGGTAGAAAAAATCACATTAGCTGAAATTACTTTTTAGTAACATTTACTATAATAGTCAGCCAGAATTCTGAATTTAAGGCAAATTTTTTTGTAGAAAGAGAGGTTATAAGACTCTTCTAGTAAGTCAAAAAAAATGAAAATGCATGGAAAAAATGTTTAAAGACAGCCAAAATCTCACCTTGGTAATTTCATATATTACTTTGGGAGGCCAGCTTCCAGGAATGAAATGATAATCTTATTGAACTCTGACCAGACCATCCCAAATCTGAGTTTTCAAGACTAGATGCCATGGTTTAGAAAAGACATTGATAAACTAGAGAGTACTGAGAGAACAATTAGATTGGTGAGGGCAGTGAATAGCAATGGGGTCATGCACATGAAGGTGGATTGAAGGAAATGGAATATTTGGCCTAAAGAAGAAAAGATTCAAAGACATAATAGCTCTCTTCAAATGATCCTGTCAAGGAGGAATCAGAATTATTTTGTTTTAGAATCAAGAGCAATGTGTGGAATTTTATCCATTTCTATCAAAATCAACAGATCATGACATGTCTGTCTTTCTGGTTAAATGAATTTTAGATGCAATACAGTAATTAGTCTGAATGAAGAGAGGAAGTAATGACATAGAGACTCCTCTGATTTAGGAAGGCAAAGTTAAGCAAAGATCAAAGTGCTATCAAAGAATTTTAAAAAGCAAGATTTTTCAAATCAAGAATTAAGTAAAAAATATGCCTCTTTCCCCCTAATTTGCAGAGGTATAAAACAATGGGGAAGGAAAATTGATATGCTTTGAGATTCAATTTGATAGGTTGATTTTGTTGTTATTGTTCAGTCATTTGTGATCCTATTTGGGATTTTCTTGATAGAGATACTAGAGAGGTTTGTCATTTCCTTTTCTAGCTCATTTAACAGATGAGGAAACTGAGGCAAACAGGATTAAATGACTTGCCCAGAATCACACAGCTAATAAGTGTGAGACCAGATTTGAATTCATAAAGATGAACCTTCCTAACTCCAAACCCACCACCTAACTGCCTGATATGTTGTTTGGTTTTGTTTGAGAATAAAATTAGATTTTATTTTAAGTCATTTTTACAAATCTTAAGGCATTATGTAAATGTTTATTATATCTATAGTTATTTATATGTATAGTTCTCCACAGCTATCTATAATTATAGCTATCTAAATAGAATTTGTTGAGTAGGAGAGTAACTTAAGTAGATCTATTAAAATATGTAGAGGATAAATTACAGTAAAAACAGATATGACCAAGATAAAGAGGTCCATCAGAAAGTTGCTACAATAGTTCAGGCAAGAGATGATGAGGACTTAATCTAGGTTGGGGAGTATGAGCATGGAGAAAAGGAGAATGAGGAATATTGTAGAGATAGAAAGGATAAGATTTGTTAACTGTTGGGATATATAGAGTGTGAGATTGTAAACCTAGGTGACTGAAAGGGTGGTGATGGTCTTGACAGCAATAGAGAAATATAGAAGGGAGGAAGAGAATTACTACTGCTGCTGCTGCTATTTGGGGGGGGGGGTGATAAGAGGGCAAAAAATATAATGAATTCTGTTTTGGACTCTTTGAATTTGACATAGAAATCTATGAAAAAATCTGGCTTAAAATATCCTGTTGGGGTTGGTCTGGAGATCGGGAAAGAGACCTGATTTAGACTAAGCCAATAGATCTGGAAATTGTCTGCATAGATAAAATAATCTATGAATCTATGGGAATTGATGAGATCACCAAGTAACAGATTATAGAAAAGAGAAAAGGGCCTAGGACAAAGTCTTAGAAGATATCCACAGCTGGTAGGCAGAGCATGGATGGAGATCCAGAAAAGGAAAATGAGAAAGAACAGTAAGGATCCTTGGAGAAGAACCAAGAGAGAATACTATCAATAAAATCCAGGAGGGAGGGTAAATCCAAGTGGAGAACAGGGTCAACAGTATCTGGAACTATTGGGAGGTCAAGAAGGATTGACTAAAATGATTATTAGATTTGACAATTAAAAGCTTGTGGGAGACCTCTTTGGACAGAGAAGTTTCAACTGAATGATGAGATTAGGAACCAGATAAAAAAAGGTTCAGATGAAAATGAAGGAAGAAAAGTTTGAGACAAGTGTAGATGGGTTTTTTAAGGTGAGTAGCTAAGAAAGGAAAGAAAGATCTAAGATGATTTCACAAAAGCTTTTGGGTTTTTGTTTTTTAGAGATGATACACTTGGGCTTGTTTGTAGGCAAGATATCAGTTAAATAAGTGAAGAATGAAGACTAGTGAGGACAAGTGGAGATTGGTGTCAGGAAGGTGTGAGATGTAGAGAAGGGGAGAAAACAGAGCACTTGTTGAGTAGCCTCCATTTTTTGATGAAGTATGCAGAGGTCTTTATCTGAAAGGAAGTGGGAAGGAGGTACCATGAAATATTTGAGAAGGAAAGAGGTTAGAAAGAAATAGATACATCGTAAATACATTTTACTTAATTGACTAACAGAATTGAACTCTAAAATAACACTCTAACCATAATTGCAAGCATGTTTCTGTATTGAATTAAAGTGTTACTCATGTTTTATAATTGAGGAAATGATAAAGGGTCAAGTTTATTTTTCCTGAACCATGTCTCTCAGGAAAGACTGCATGATTTCTTGGATGGTGGCTGAGGAAGCAGGTAAACTCTGTGTGTTGGTCACAGAGGCTGGTCCCCAGCTCTCCTGGATGCTTGATTGCCATCATCTCCATTCTCAGCATCTGATTACTTAGCATCCTCAAAATCTGCATCAGTATCAGTGTCAGTTGCAATATTATGTCAGCCACTATCATCAACATCATCATTACCTTGGCAGTTCCAAACAAAGATTCCCAGGAATGCTTAGAGCAGTGACTGAATAAATGGGAAATTTCCCAAGTTAATCACTTAGAAACTAATCTCCTTTGCATTTAAAAGATCATTAGTGGGTTAAAAATAAACCTTTGGACTTTACAGTAATACCTCCTATGTCTATGTGTAGATGGTTGATGAGGTTTGAGTGAGGACATTGGACAGGAAGATGACTGAGTTGATAATAGTTAATTAATTAGTAAGTGCTTATTAAGTACTATGATCCAGGGACAATGCAAGATGGTGAGGATACAAATGCAAAGAAGAAAACAATCTCTGCTCTCAAGGAAATTACACTTTATTGCACACAAACATATAGATGTATTTATGCATTCAGAATAAAACATACAAAACAAATACAAAATAAATATAAGGTAGTTGGAGGGAAGGACATTAACATTTGATAGTAATGGTTGTAAGACAGGAAAGACCCCTGTATAATGTTCTACTCAAGGGCATCCTGCAAGAACAAAGGGATTCTGTGAGGTAATAGCAAAGAAAAACTGCATTCTAGACACAAAGAACGGTCAGTGTAATGTCACAGAGCAGGGAGATGGAGTTCCCTGTACAAGGAACAGAGAGAAGCCTAATAAAGTGCAATAATAGAAATAAATGACAACCACAGGTTTAGGGTCACAAACTCCTCCCTTTTTCAGTTCCAGCATGTTCCATTAAGTACTGACTGGGCTGTATGTGTTAATGAAATGTAAGATTTCAGGAAATCCCAGAAACTAGAAAATGGACAATTCTATATTCCATATTGATATCTATTAATTGTCACATCTGCTGAGTGTGAAAACTTCTCTGCTCAAGACAGAATAAAGAATGGCATAAAAAAATAAGATATTTGTTATTGCTTGTTCATTTATCTATATAGTGGGAAAGAATAGGAAGTAAGCAGGAACAGCATCATTGCTTAAATGGATAAAATGCTAATGAATAACTGAAAACAATGAAAAATCAGATCTGTTCACTGTTTTGTTTTCATTTTTTTTCTACCAAGACTTTGCTTTAGTTAGGAAAACCTGAACAAATGTGGCAGACAGTTGATACCCAAAGAAAATAGTCAGATACATCACCCAGCTCATGATTATGAGTTCAAGCTACTTGGCCCAGGTGAGTTGCATCATGGGTATCGAAAAAACTGACAACTATGAAAAACAATCCTACAGTTTTCCTAATCAGAAGATATAAGAAGTACATTTAGTCCTAAATGAAAAACTTTAGGAAGAATATTGATATGAAGGGCTTTAAATTCATACCATATAGGAATCAACAGAAGGACTTTAAAGTGTTTAGCTTAAAAAAATAAAAGAAGATAGGTGTCAAGTTATAAAATTGCTGTCACCTTGAAGAGGGGCTCAATGGGCTCAATTTGGCCCAGAGAGAAGTCCTCAGAGTAATGGGTGCACATTACAAAGAGGCCAAGTTAATCTGGATTTAAAAAAAAAAAAAAGATCTTTCTAATAGAGTTATCCAAAAGTTAATTGAGTTTCCTCAAAATAATGGGTGCATATTACAAAGAGGCCAAGTTAATCTGAATTTTTAAAAAAAATCTTACTGACAATCAATTATCTAAAAGTTAATTGAGTTTCCTTGGAGGGTGAAGGATAATAGTTTTCCAAGTCATTGGGTATCCTCCACCAAATACTAGACAATGACTTGCACTGTAATGGGAGAAATAATTTTTTTTCAAGAATGTGATGAACCAGATGGCCACTAAGGTACTTTCTAATTTGAAAGTCTATGACTTTATAAATGAATTAGAAAACTTTCTGAAAAGTGTAAGCAAAGGAAGATTGCCTAAGTGCCTGATGGACCCCCTTTTGTAGACATCATTTAAATATTAATTTAAAAAGACTAGCCAGGTCTGGAGACATTTGGTGAAGTGAGAAAGGTGGAAATTGACACATTCCCTAGAAAAATATGGTAGGACAACTCAGTACCTTTGGAGGTCCAAGAAGGAATGATTTTCTTGGCATCATAGCTTTATGAAAAAAGATAGCAAATTCTGAGAGAGATAAACCACTAGGATTTAATACAGAAGGGAATGGGGAAGTACATCCCTAATTGAAAAAAAAAATGGCCATCAAAATAAACCATGTAGGCAGACCCCTTGTTGAATGTCTATATATTTTCTTAGAATCATAATTGTATGGGGTTAGGGAATGTCAAGAATTGCCTAGCACATGGGCAGTTCCTGTTACATTCCTTGGATTGTGAAAGAGACTTCTCCTCCCACTAAAGCTATCTCATGGCAGCAGTGGAATCTGGGCATCCCTTATAAAAGGTGTCTTTGGCACTGGCTCCTTACACAATCTCCCTCTTCAGGGCCAATCGCTTCAGTGTCTGTGATTAAGGTAAGTGATTCAAAACTCTGCAGGAAGACTTTTGAACAAGGATTTTCAGGAAAAGAATTGAGAGCCCCAAAGTAAGAGAGTTAAAGAGAAGTTGGAACTGAGGAGATGAATAAATTTGGCTAGAGGGATCAAAATCATGGTGGGAAATCAAGCAGCATGAGGAAGGAGACTGTTGAGGAATAGAAGTTTGTTATTCTTTGTATTTATTCTAGACTGAACAAGATCAGATCTAGGTCTCTCCAGAAAGCACTAAAGTGCCAGGGGCACACCTGTTCTAATTCAAACAACAGCGAAGTGAGACCAACTAAAATAGAACCAAGGGCCTTCCCAGAATGTCCTTGGAGAAAGAAATTTTGAGGAATTGTTGACTAGGGTATGACAGATCCCTGAAATCAAGATCATTGGTGTTCCATTAAAATGGGTAATTAACTATGATGCTCCCCAAGGGACTCTTAGCCTGGAGCTATGAACTTTTAAAAAAATAGATAGATAGATAGATAGATGACTATGCTTGATTATAATTTGTTTCCTTTGTATTCCTATGTATTTTATTTTATGCATTTAATAATTTAAAAAGAAGCTTCATAAAACAACCACTATGACACATGCAAAAAAGATAAAAGTCTGTTGGATAGACAGGAATTTATGTACATATAAGCTTTATTTGCTAGTTCAATTGGATGTGAGGGGAGGTACAGGGGCCACCTCGGTCTTAAATTATGGTGTTTTAGATCAAAGTAGGATTTGCCTAATTTTTTGTGACTTTTTGCATGCATCTGTAGATATTTGCTCTTCTACTGAGGAATACTAAAAGCCACCCCCGCCAAAAAAATGTTGATTTAGAATTTAAGAAAAAGATAATAAGATACAAAGACCAGAAAGAGAGAAGGGCCCAATGGTCATAACTTTTCATGAAGCTGAGAGATGTGAATTCCAAGAGTATTATGGATTAGACCTTATAAGAGAAGGAATCTGAAGCATCTGGTCCTCTGAGTCAAATTAGCCTCTGCTTTCTTGGAATTCTCTGCCTCCATGAAGCCTGGGTTGATGACCCCATAAGTCAGCCCAAACAAAACTGACTGGATAAAAAGCTTGCACGTCTCTCCTTTTTGGATACAAGAGGAATCTAGTCACTTGTCACCATCATAATGTTCTTTGATCACAAATACAAACAAATTATTAACTGAGGTTTGATGTTTCTTCTGCATTGTCTTTCAGGTTGCACTTCTGCAGAAATGTCCTGCCAGCAAAGCCAGCAGCAATGCCAGGCCCCTAAGTGCCCCCCTAAATGTCCACCAAAATGCCAGACCCCTAAATGTCCTCCCAAGTGCCCACCAAAGTGTCCCCCCAAGTGCCCTCCCCAGGCTCCATGCCCTCCTCCAGTCTCTTCCTGCTGTGGTTCTAGCTCTGGAGGATGCTGCAGCTTGGGTGGATGCTGTGGGTCCAGCTCTGGGGGATGCTGCAGCTCTGGGGGGTGCTGCAGCTCTGGAGGATGCTGTGGCTCAGGTGGTGGCTGCTCCCTCTTTTCCCATCACAGGAGATCCCACAGGAGCAGGCGCCAGAAGAATGACTGCTGTGACAGTGGCAGCGGACGCAGCCAGCAGTCTGGAGGCTGCTGTGGTAGCTCTGGAAGCTCTGGAGGTTGCTGTGGGAGCTCTGGAAGCTCTGGAGGTTGCTGTGGGAGCTCTGGAGGCTGCTGTGGCAGCTCTGGAGGCTGCTGCTGATAATCTGATTCTCTTCACCAAGAGAAGCAACTTTATAATGGAATCGGTGGCTGATTTCCTTCCTCTTCCTCCCTTTTCTTCATCTCAAGATGTACCATGTAGAATCTGATCTCCAGAAACCCTTAAGTCCTCTGTGCCTTGGATTTACCTGATTTCAATTCCACTTTTCTCCTTTAGACATTGACTATTTACAACATTAAATCATTTATTTATGACTCTATTTGTCTCGTGAAAATCATCTTTCTCTTTGTATCATCATGGTAGTGCTTTCCTTTCTAGTTAGATGCCTAGAATCTCAGTTTTGCTTACTTAAAGGACAAATTCATATTTTGAAAACAATGCTGATCTTTTCTACTGTGTGTATATCTCAGTGTAAGAAAAAATCTGTACAATCAATTAGAAACATTTTACAATGGAAGGGACATTCTACAAACATACCCATTTTACAGATTAACAACCCCAGGGACACCAAATGATTTTCTTAAAGTCACTTATCAAATTAGGGGCCATGACTTCCTTAGTCCTTATCTAGTCTTATTTTCTTAATATCAAACTAATATTTGTAGAAATTTATGAAACAAATAAGTTATTCATTAAAATTGTCATTAAAGATGCAGAATCTGGAGTCAGGAGGCTTATTAGAGTCTGGTTTTGCCTCATTCTACCTGTAGCCAAGTCATTCAAGCTGTTTCCCACAATGTTATGTCTAAATGACTGCCCAGTTGATCTACATCTTCCTAAAATCTTCCTATCTCTGCCCCTTTCTTCAATATATTAATACTGATTCATACATACTGTAGGTAGATGGGCCTTTATGGATTTGGATTCTTTATAGAACACAGCTCTGTTGTGGAAAGATAATTTCTATAAAGTTAATCACACTTTCCCACCCACAACAAGCATTGTGACATTGGAACATCACCACTTCCTTACCAAATCATGTTATATTTGGCAAAGTCAGAATGAGGACCCAGCTTCACTTCTACCAGGAGTGTTGGCATTAATGTAGTATCAACTTACTGAGATCAATCCATGATGACTTTTCCCAAATCCAAGACTATAAATACACTTATTTACAACTCAATTGAATTCTACAAACATTTATTAATTGCCTACTGTATGAAAGACAGAAGCAACCTAAAGAAAAGATGGGCTCAGTCTCTGGTTCAATTTCTGCCTTTCTCACTTGACTAGTTGGGTAATTCCAAATTGCTAACTTTTTTGTACCTCCCACAACTCCCTGCAACTTAACTACTAAGTTGTTATTCTAAACTCAATGGTAGAGGGAGTTCTCTTACCAGGAATTCCCCACATAGATGAAATCACAATTCTTGTGTATGAGGTACTAGGTGCTGAGGATGTAAAAACTAGTCCCTAGTTTACATTCTACTGGGATTTAAAATATGCACATACTTAGAAATTCGAGTAGGAAAAAAAAGGTAGGGCAGGAGTGGGGGGTTAATAACCTAGAAAATCAGAACGGTTTCATCCTGGAAGTAGTCTTCAATGGATGAAGAATGAAAAAGCATTTAGTAAGCCCTTATTATAATAAAATAATAATAATAATAATAATATAATATTATAATAATAATATAATATTATAATAATAATCACATTATAATATGGTGATGCATATACATGTAATCAAGCAAGTCCACACCCACAGAGAGCTTACATTTTAATAGAAAATAACACGTATAAGTGAGTGAAGACCACCTCTGGAGTATTTTGACCATGGAAAGATGGCCAAGAAGCAATAAGATGAGTCTTAGTCTGAGCTTGGTAAAGTGAATGAATGCTCATCTATAAGAAGCCCAGATCCTGGGATGGAGGAGGGGGCAGAATTTGAATTCCAGGTTGAAGTAGAGACTAGAACATCCATAGCCATGGGGAGGGAGTGCAATATTAGGCATGGGATGACATGTTAATTCCCAGAAGCAGGAAATTGAATGTTGATTTGAGGAACAGCTAGTTCCCCATTCAGACTGGATTGTAGAGAATGGAAAGGGGAAGTTATAATGATACTGGAGAACCTTAAATGTCATTCTGAAGAGTTGGTTACCAGAGAACTCTGAGGTCCTATCATTCACCCAAGTTACATATAATTCCTGTGTCAGACAAATTTTCTAACATGGATTCTTAGCCTGGGGTCTGTGAACTTGTTTGTTTGGATTTTTAAGTATTATGATTATATTTCAGTAAAATTCATTTCCTTTTGTAATCCTATGTATTTCATTTCATGCATTAAAAAAATCTGATTCAGAGAAGGGTCTCTATAAGAGGGTTAGTCTAAATCTATCAACTTAATTTTTTTCATAATTGTTTCAATGTGATTGGTTTCTTTGTAATCCTACATATTTTACTTGATGCATTTTAAAATATTATTCTGAGGAGTCCATAGTCTTCATTCACCAGAATGCTGGAGAGGTCCCTGTGATACAAGAAAGGTTAAGAACCCCAGATCTGCGGGGTCTCTGTGGTCCTCCCAACTCTTAACCCTCTGATCCTATCCCTATTCAAACAACAAAGGGGACAGCTTGTTTCTCTAGGCTTCACAGAGAATCAGTCAGTCTCTCTTTCCTCTTTAAGAAGCTACAAGGGAACACCCCTTGCATTCATTTGGCCTTTGCATTTTCTAAGGCATTTGCCTCAGAAAGAGCATGAAGGCCTGAAGGAGCATCACAGGGACTTCTGGAGACCGAGGGTGGGATCAAAGCTCTGGCTCAGCTGGAAACTATTTTACTAAGTAAAATACAGGTGAAAGAGAGAAGCCAAATCATCCCCCCCACCACCTCCAGCTCCTTCTCACAAGGCCTGCTTTGGGATGCTGTCCATCCCCTCACCACAGTCCCAAGCCCACCAGGAGGGGCAGGAGTCAAAGGGTCAAGAAGTTGTGACCAAGTTAGCAACATGGGAAACAGAAGGAAGGGACAAAAGAACAGAAAGTGGAAACAACCAAATGAATAAGGAAGCATGTTTCTTTGCTGAAAGAGAATAGTCAGGACATCGATTCATACTGAGAAAAAGGAGAGTGGAGGTGGGGAGAGAAGTTAATGGATGGGGTGGCCCAGCAGGGGTCAGAAGTCAGGAGGGCACTCAGGTGGACTAATTTGCCACTGATGCATATTCATTTTCTGACTTCAGCATGGAAGGGGGAGGGAGAGAACCAACTGTAGCCTTTGACTTGTCCTCTGTCTAGCTTCTGACACAGCTGTATTCCTCACTGTCTAAAGGAGGGGAGGGGTAGTTTAAAAAAAAAAAAAGCAAAAAAATGACAACAAAAAATACAATCTTATTCTTAGTTTTCCAATAACTTTTTGGAGTGTGTGTGTGTGTGTGTGTGTGTGTGTGTGTGTGTATTTAGCTGTATAACAAATAACTGGTTTTTATGGATGGTTAAAAGACCAAAAAATAAATTACCTTTCCTCTCCCCCTTTCTTTGTCAATAGAGTTGATGTTTGGGAATTTTGTTTAAACAAGACTTTTTGACCTCTTTGATATAGATAGAAAGAGATAGATACATACAGACAGACAGACATAGATATAGATAGATATGTGTATATATATATATATATATACATATAAAGAGAGATACACATACATCTATACACACATACATATATGTGTATATGTGTGTCAAACATATCTAACAATAAATCAGAATTATTTTTTGGTGAGTTGTACTAAAAAAAGAAAGGAAAGGAAGGAAGGAAGAAAGAAAGAAAGAAAGAGAGAGAGAAAAGAGAGAGAAAAAGAAAGAAAGAAAGAAAGAAAGAAAGAAAGAAAGAAAGAAAGAAAGAAAGAAAGAAAGAAAGAAAGAAAGAAAGAAAGAAAGAAAGAAAGAAAGAAAGAAAGAAAAAAAGAAAGAAAGAAAAAAAGAAAGAAAGAAAAAAAGAAAGAAAGAAAGAAAGAGAAAGAAAGAAAGAAAGAGAATCTCAGCTCCTCCTCAGGAACCTGTAGTTAAGGCTTCTCAAGGAAAGGAAAATGCAAAATACTTAGGGAAATCCATAATTATTCCCTTCCTCTTCATCATCATCTCAATTGAGTATTCCCAAGGAGTATGATGCTATTCTGGGCATTATTGGGAGTAGCCTCAAAATGCTTACAAACATGATTGGTTCCAAGCAAAACTCTGAAGTACTGGAAACAGAATGGTGAGTGGAAGGATTTTGGAGTCAGAGGAACTGGATTAAAGGCCTGGATTTGTTTTCTATTTATTGCCCATATGACATTGGAAGGACAAATCAACTTTCCACCTTTAGGACTTAGTTTTATTATTTGTAAAATGGGACTGGAATTGGGGTGATGAACTACTTGCTTTTAAAAATACTTTTATAAACAAGTATCTTTGGTGATCTTTGCTGCAGGGAGGCAGAAGTTGTTAAATTACTTGAGTTCATGACTTCTGAGTTACAGTGAGCTGACTGGTATTTGCACTAAGTCTAGCACCAATATGAAAGTTCCTGAGAGAAGGAAGACACTAGACTGCCCAAGGAGGGGCAATCTGGCCTACACTAGAAATGAAGCAGTGGGATCATATCTCTGGGAATCCTCTACCCTTCCATATGGCCAAGATTGGAAGACCTAATCAATTATATTTCTCTTTTGTTTTTTCTAATTTAACACTTTAATGTGATTTTTAAATTGTAAAATAAAAATGGTATCTAGCAAAACAATGATAATAATAGCTAGCATTTTATACCATTTTAAGATTTGCAGAGCAATTTACAAATATAATTTTATTTTATCCTCATGACAATATTAGGAGATAGATGCTCTTATCATACCCATTCTACAGATAAGGAACCTGTGATAGACCGAAGTTAAGTGATTTTCCCAGAGTTAGGAGCGGCCTTAGTAATGACCAACTAATAATTTAATAGGCAAGATATATAGTAGTAATTAATTGTAATCTGTAATTACAAATTTCAAATTAAAACAGGCACATCAATCTAATTAATCATCACCAGCCCTTTCAGGAACTCTGATTCTATGAGCATCCCTGCATCTCAATAGAATTGGTTTCCTTTCTAATTCCAACTATTTTATTTAACACATTATAGAATATGATTCTAATAAGGGGTTCACAGAACTTTCCCGACTGTGCCAATGGGATCCAAGACACCAAAAACAATTAAGGACAACTGGACCAGAGGATTTCTAAGATTCTGTCAGTTCAAATTCCTATGAAGCATATTTTTGGTGATTCTCATTTCATCTGTGTCTGCCCTAACTATGATATTCCCATCTTCAACCCCAGATACCTAGCGACCTCATACAATCCTTTCTTTCCTATTACTCTATCTGTAACTCTCTCACTCTCCCCAGTTCCTAGAAGGACCTCAAGCTCCTCACCTTTTTACTTCCTCGTCCTCCTGACCCCATTAAAACTTACCTGGGATATATGAAGACAAATGCAAAGTGCTCTTTACAGAAATAAAGCATAAATTAGAAAGATTTTAGTTGAACATGATCAAACTGTGCCAATGTAATAAAGATGAGGATACTATCTAAATTATTTTACTTTTAGCATCTTGCCAATCAAATGAACTATATATATATTATCTGTGACCCCTTTTTTCTTGAAGGGGACAATCTATATTTAGTCCTTAGTCCCCTGTTTTCACTCTCCTCCTTCCCTTTAAAAGAAAGGAAGAAAAAAGAGAGCAAGAGAGAGAGTGGGGGAGAGAGGGAGGGAGGAATGAAGAAAGAGAGGAAGGGAGGGAGGGAGGAAAGGAGAAAGGGAAGGGAGGAAGGGAAAGAAGAAAGGGAAGAAAGGAAAGAAGGAAGGAAGGAAGGAAGGAAGGAAGGAAGGAAGGAAGGAAGGAAGGAAGGAAGGAAGGAAGGAAGGAAGAGAGGGAGGGAGAGAAAGTAATTGTTCTAGTTCTTGTCACTCTACTCTTTCTCAGTTCATACAGATCTATCTAAATCCATCTCTTTCATCATTTCTTACTGTACAATATTATTTTATTAATCCATGTACCATAATTTTTAAGCCATTCCTAACTAATGAGGATGTCCTGAGTTTTCAGTTATTTGTTATTGTAATTGATGGAACCTCTTCTGGTTTTGATGGATCTCCCAAATTCACACAGTTACTCTATGAAGAGAGAGAGAGAGAGAGAGAGAGAGAGAGAGAGAGAGAGAGAGAGAGAGAGAGAGAGGTTATTTTCCTCTCATTGGTTTGGCTGGAAGCATTCCATGACTGGACTGCCATGCTCCTGGAATTTATAATTTCAAACTCCCTTTCTGTTGAACCCAGACCAAATGGTATTTCTAATTCCTTTAGCAAAAAACAAGATATTTCTTGTATGACCATTATCTGTCTTTATTCAATGAGCAAAACACTGTATTTCCCTTAAATTGATAAAAGACTATTGCGTATAGTAGATTGATTGATTTAAGCTAGAAGTCTGAATCTTTAGTGTTTGCCTTCATTGAATTAGATCAGAAGGCCTTAACTTTACACTATATATATATATATATATATATATATATAATTAGTTATAGTCCCTCTTAAATACAATATATGTGTACATATTTATATGGTTCTCTTGTTGCACAAGAAAAATCGGATTTAGAAAGGTAAAAATAACCTGGGAAGAAAAACAAAAATGCAAGCAAACAATAACAGAAAGAGTATAAATATTATGTTGTCGTCCACACTCATTTCCCAGTGTTCTTTTGCTGGATGTAGCTTCTTCTGTTCATCACTGATCAATTGGAATTGAATTGGATCCTCTCATTGCTGAAGATAGCCACTTCCATCAGAATACATCCTCATACAGTATTGTTGTTGAAGTGTATAATGATCTCCTGGTTCTGCTCATTTCACTCAGCATCAGTTCATGTAAGTCTCTCCAAGCCTCTCTGCATTCATCCTGCTGGTCATTTCTTATAGAACAATAATATTCCATAACATTCATGTATCATAATTTACTCACCCAATCTCCAATTAATGGGCATCCATTCAACTTTACACTATAATTAAAAAGAACTGCTATAAATATTTTTTCTTCATATGAATCCTTAGCCCCATTCTTTAATCCCTTTTAGATATAGGTCTAGTAATATGTCGATCTTGTCAAAGGGTTTTATCATTTAGTGACTTTTGGGTCACTAAAGCAATTTGGGTCCACTTTTTAAGCATTGAATCTAAATAAGTTCCTAAAATTCAAATTATCCTTATAACAGGAGTACAATATTTTGTATTTGATCTCTTTCCTTTTTTTTTGTCAATTACATTTCTTCATATCTTCCTCTCTCCCACTCTCTTTTCCTGCCTTCATCCCTCCCTCCCTCCCTCCCTTCCTTCCTTCCTTCTTTCCTTTCTTCTTTTCTTCCTACTTTTTCTCCTTTCTTCCTTCCTCTGTCCACATGGGGAATCATGGACTTACATGTGGGTGCTCTATCCAAAAGAATGTAAATTTCCCAAAACAAAGCTCTCAAGAAACTAGGTCTTGGTACAGGTTATTGGGATTCAGATGGAGTTACTTGAATATACCTTAAACCAAATCACTCTGGCTTTCACAGACTGGCCAATAAGTCCCAACCTAAGTTTCCGTTGGCCATTGTTTGGGTTTTGATGGCTCAGAGTGACTGTAAATTACAACTTTCTCTTCTGGTCAGAAACCCTAAGAGTCCTCCCTTTCTAGATTGATTTTTTTTTTTTTGAGTAGGTAAAAGAGGTCATTTTTTGCCTCTTTTTTTTAACCCAGCCTTAATCATTGAGTGGGTAGTACCTCATACAAACTGAGACCTGGTAAAGACCTTAGCTTAAAAAGATCAAGGCTATTTACTGCATCCAGGGCCATATCCAGTCATCATAATCTTGCCACTGGATCCTATGGCTCTGGTTGGTGACTTTGCAAAGCCTTACCTCACTTAAATCCAATTCACTTGCAAGTCAAGATATCTCCTTCCTGATATCATTGATCCTCTTTGTTAATAAAGAACAAACAACAACAATCTTTCTCCACATAGATTATAAGCTATTTATGCCCTTATATAACCCATGATAGAGAATCCCAATCTCTAGTTTTATAAAGATAAAGTTCTCTCTTGGAAGTTGCACCTTCAAATGATATCTTTAGCTCATTTTTCTCCAATGCAATGTATCTTTGGGGAACCTCTCAATATAGTTCAGGTCTAGCTTTCCACTTAAGTGCATAAAAGTTCCCAGTTTTTCTGCAAGTTTTCAAGATAACAATGTACATCATGTTTAATATATCTTTTATCTTACTATGCAGAAAATACAAAACTAAATAAAGGATTCAAATAAAAATAAAGAGCAAATAAAAAGTTATAACTTTCCTTCCTTTCTGATGAGTCCCACTGTACACTCCAGAGGCCTCTAATATCTTATGATGTTAACCTAAAGGTCTGGATGCTTCATTTAAACCCCAATCATCCAAATCATTCCCAATAATAGTGGAAAACAAAGTTTAGAATTTTGTTCATTTGCTCTTTGTTTTTAGGTGATGGCTGCTCTTCCAGTTCTTGGGCAAGATGCTCAATTCCCTTCCTTTAAGATGCTGTTACTTCCCAAGAAGCTACCCTATATCTCTTTAGAAGGCTGGATTTTAGAACCCTCTTTTTTTCTAAGAACTCAGCAACTTGAGGAAATTCCTAATGAAGATAAATATCTTATCACCAGAGGCAACTCAATCTACTTTTGTGTGATTCTTTTATATCACACCAGCAATCTTCCTCTCTTTCTCTTCTGTCCCTTGCTTCTTCTAGCTTTGCCCTTGGAACCAAGCAGAACAATTCTAATCCATTGAATTAATCTCCAGGAGTCCCTCAAATGTTAAATCTAGCAGAGGCACATGAGGGAGGAAGGCAGGATAACTAAGTATTGTTTTAAAGATAAGCCAGGAAACTCCTTGACTTGGGAACAAAGGCTAACAAAGGACCACCTGATAAACTCTGAAGTAGGTGATGAAGACAGGAACATTGAAATGGATGAAGCTTTATTGCCAAACCACAGGATAATTAAACATGGATGGTGTTTGCCTCAAAGTTAAAAAATAGATTTCATCAGCATAGTAACACCCAAGTTGCCTGAAGCTCAGAGGGGTTAGGTTACTTGCTTAGGCTTCCATTGCTAGTTTAATGTCAGAGTCATGATTTGAACCCACACCAACTAGACACTAAGTCTAATACTCCCTTCGCTATACTAGTGGTCTCAAAGTAGTGTCTGGGATCTGTTGGGGGAACCAAAGTATGTGAAAAACTAACTAAAGAGTGGGAAAATAAATCATATACATGAATGTACTGGTAAATGTTTAGTAATAGCCTTACAGAAGAAATCTATATGCAACACATTTTTTTAAAGTTTAATCTGCATTATTAATATTTTCTTAAATCTAACATAATAATTCAAGCCTGATTTATAGCATTTGCCACTTTCCAAGATATAAATGCCCACACTGAAAATGTAACCATTGGCTTTCTTGAACTGGTTTGAGCTAGCTCCAGCACACACTCTCTGTCTCTCTGTCTCTGTCTCTGTTTCTCTGTCTCTCTGTCTCTGTCTCTGTCTCTCTCTGTCTCTCTCTGTCTCTCTCTGTCTCTCTCTCTCTCTCTCTCTCTCACACACACACACACACACACACACACACACCCTTAGAATGGTCAGTTGTAGGATTTCTTTCCAATTCAACACATTTTCCTTTATTCCCCTTTTCTGCTATGCAAGCTTCCATCGTTTGCCTTCAGTCCTTAAGATTTAAGGACAGTCTTAATCTATGTGGTATAAACCTACAGTAGAAAGTCTTTAGGTGCCCTTGGGAAAATTCTCCACCTTCCCATTAAACTCACTTTCTTGCTCTTCAGGGGAAATAATAGGCAGGGAGAAAAATGTAAAAGCAAATACTTTAGACAAAAACAATCAGTCAACGATTATTTATTGTGTGTCTGCCATGGGCCAGGCACCATGCTGAGCCCTTCAAATGTGAGTACAAAGAATGAAGCAATCTCTTAATACCAAGGAGAGTCTATTCTAATGGAGGGAAGGAAAAGGAGGACACAATTATATAGATACATGTATAGATACAGATACAATATAAATGTAAAATGAATAAGGCAAAGTAGTAAAATACAATCAAGTAGTAAAATATAATCAAGTAAATAACAAAATGAAATAACATTTATAAAGCTCTTAGTTCAGTGCCTGATACACCGAAGTGCCTAATAAATGTTAGTGATGATAATGATAATGATGTTGATGATAAAAATCTAAGGTCCTGACCTCATTTAGTATTCTGTGATATTGGAAGAGATTTTCAGGAGCTGTTGGTCTGAAGTCAAGAAGAACTGGTTTCAAATCTTGTCTCTATATGAAGTGGCTGTGTGACCCCGAATAACCAACCTAGATGTCCAAGTAGCTCTTCCTCCTCACAAGTGCTTTTTAAAAATAATAGCTGTTTATTTTTCAACATTCACCCTTGCAAAACTGTATTCCATATTTTTTCTCCCTCCCTTCCCACCTCCATCCTCTCGTAAACAGCAAGTAATTCAATATAGGTTTAACATGTACAATTATTCTACATTTCCACACTTATCATGCTGCACAAGAAAAATCAGATCAAAAAGAAAAAAAAATGAGAGCAAAAAAGCAAGAAAGCAAATAACAACAAGATGTGAGAATACTATGCTCACAACTTTTTTTTTTTTTACTTCCTTCATGGCTTGGCTCAAATCCCACCAAGAGCACCATATTTTTCTCAACCTTTTTATCTGCAGTGCTTAGCAAAGTGACTGACATCTAGAAGGTACTTAATAAATATTTGTTGGACTGAATGACAGCTTCTCATTGCCTCTATTATCTCTTTAAGCCGTATTTCAGAATAGATGCTGCCTTATATTGGTAAAGATAAGCCTCCCCACTAATGAAATCCCAAGTTTGCTCTAAAAGGAGAAACAAAAAGCTCTTTAGTTCCCTCTCCCCCAAAGGAAAATAGAACATGTAGCCCAGGAAAAGGGATACTAAATGGGAGTGAGAGGATTTGTATATGAATCACATTTCTGCTATTTGCTACTTATGAGATTTGTGTATACTGTGTACCTCAGTTTCCTCAACTGTAAAATGAAATCATTAGATTAGAATGTATTATCCGAAGATTTAGAAGCCATTGGGGCAACTTGACTATATCCAAAGAATTTTTCCTATCTATTGTTTCCCCTGAGGACCAAGAAGTAACCATTAGATTCTCAGATCTTTGGCTACCTTTCCAGGGGCCTGACATCCTAGGGATCCTGTAACCACTCAGCTTTGGGGAGACCCTTGAGATTTGTCCCCTTCCTTAAAATCCTCCCTAATTGTATTCCTGGGCTAGGAGGGCTGGCTACAAAACCTCTCTGTCAGCAGGAATTGGTTCTCAGATCCACTGGTCAAACAGACCTCCTGCCACAGTATCAGGGACACTTTCTTAAGAGATGGTTCAAAAGGGAAAGGGTTGTGATGTACTTCGTGCAAGCAAACAGACCCCTGCCTTTGAAGTCTTGGTGGGGTTTTGTTCAGGCTGCAGTTGGAGTTTGACTAAGAAAAACTGCCAGCCTCCCACAAGCCCACTTCTGTTTGTTAATGCCGCCTTGTTCGTTTGCTTGTGTTTGATGTTTGAAGCAGAAGAGGGTCACCCAGGGAGTCCTCTTATGGAGTGTCTTTCACTTCTAGCTGAGCTCTAGCTACTACCCGGGAGCTGAGCAGAGAGATGCAGTTCTAAAGCTGAAAAGGGATTCTCTTTTTACCAGGCCATTTACCATTGTAAATTTGTCTCCCCGAGCATATTTCCTTATCTGCAAGATGAGGTTATTACTAGCATCAGCTTCAAAGGGTGGTCATGAGGAGCAAATGTAAAGCATTTGAATGTCAAGCCCTCTGCTACCCTTCAAGCACTCAGAAATGTAAGCAGTTGATAGAATATATATTACTTTACCCTCAAAAGCAGGCTAAAATGAGTGTGCAGGACAAATTGGAAAATGGAAAAGAAGTCACAAGGTGCAAAGTGACCTTTGAGAACAGTCTGCCCCTCTCACTTTACATTTAAGGAAACTGAAGCTCAGGGAATTTAAGAGACATGCCCAATCTCAAACTGAAAATTACTGTGTATGGAGTGGAGGAGGGAAGCAGTGGAAGGATCTGAATTAAGTTTTTCTGACTCCAGAGCTGCAGCCCTTTCCAGTGGATCAGACTGCCTCTGTGTACTTTCATCCCATAAAGGCTGCTATTACCACACAGAGAGTTGAAAGTTTTTCAGCGCCATACATAAATGTGAATCCCCTTTATGATACAACAATAATGATGATGAAGATGATGATAATTATTAGTTAGCATTTATCTTTATATATTGTATTTTTAAATAGTCATAGCTTTTTGTTTTTCAAAATACATGCACAAATAATTTTCAACATTCACCCTTGCAAAAATTTGCATTCCCAAATTTTCTCCCTCTCTCCCTTCCCTAGACAGCAAGTAGTCCAATATAGGGTAAACATATACAATTCTGCTAAGCATATCGCCACGTTTATCAGGCAGCTAGCATTTACAAATCTCTTACTATATGCTAAGCATAAGCAGTCCCACAAATTTGGGGATCCCAAACAAACACTCATTCAGCTTTTTCATAAAGATGCCCAATGAAGGAAAATCCACTAACATTTGGGAAGCCTGTTCTGCTTTTGGGCAATTTTAATTGTAACAAGTTTTCCTTAACATCAAGCCTAAATCTGTCTTTTTTCAATGTCCTCCCATTGTTCTTAATTCTTCTCCTCAGGGGCTAAGGGGAACAAGCAGAATCCTTCTTTTACATGACAATCCTTCCTGTGCTTCAACATATATGTCTCCTCCCCACTCCCTGTCCCAATTCTTTTCCAAGCTCAACATCTCCAGGACTAGCCTTCAACCGGTCCTTCAGAGGAAATCAAATCAAGTTAACAAATTTATTAAGTATCTAGTATGTGCCAGGCACTTTGATAAGCACTGATGATACAAAGAAAGACCAAAGTCAGTCCCTGCCCTGGAGGAACTCCTAGCCTAATAAAAAGACATCATGCAAATGATTAGGTATAAACAAGCATTGTACAGAATAAACTGGAGAGAATCTCAGAGGAAACCCACAAGCCTTAATGGGGACTGGGGAAGCTTTTTTCAGAAGGTAGGCTTTTGGAAGGAAGCAGTCCCCCATCTCAGGTTCCCTTCTATTGATGAGCTCCCGTTTATCAATATCCATCCTGAAATAAGGCATCCTACAAGAAGAATTCTCTAGATGTGATCTGTTCTGCACAGAGTACAAATGGACCATTACCTTCCAGGTCCTGAATATGGACCTCTCTTATCATAGCCAATATTTCCATTATCATCTCTATTTTCATGGAAAAACAGGCTCAGAGAGATTGTACCTTGCCCAAAGTCCCACAGAAGCACGAGTTTGCAGAGCAGAGATGACAGCTCAGGCTTCCTGATTTTCAGTTCCCCAATCTTTCTGTTCTACTACCCTGCTCCCCATTCCTGTTTTATCATGATGAATTCCTAGTGGGCTGAGATATTAGAAGACCTTTAGCAGCATTTCAAGTGAGAGATGTTATTCATGTTATAAACTTCTTAGCAGCAGCTATACCTTGAAAATTCAACAGGAGCCTGGATCTTTGTCTCTATCTTTTTTTCTCTCTCATTCCCTATCTTTCTCTCTTTCTCTCTGATTCTGCCTGTCTACTGACCTTACCTTACCCATACCAAACAAACACATTTGTCTCTGTTTTTCTGTCTCTGTCTCATGACCTCACCCTAACCACATTAAACACACACCTCTCTCTCTGTCTCTGTCTCTATCTCTATCTCTGTCTCTCTCTTTCCCACCCACTCACCTCTTGTCCCCTACCAGTTTACCTTACAGAAAGTGTAGTTTGAGTTCAAGGTATAGGTTTTGAGAAGGATAACTCCATTCAGTTTTTCCTTAATATGACCTGGTGTACTCTCCTGCACTCCATTTTATTGTCTAGTGAGGTAGGGATCTTGTGGGTATTCAGTAAAGTAGGATGCTCCTAACACATGGGACTTGGGCAATTACCAGATCCTGGAGATTTCTGTTGCTTCCTTCATAAGATCATAGATCTAGACTTATAAGTCAATGAATCCAAAGTCCTAACCTTACAAATAAAGAAGCTGAGGCTTGGGCATATGACTTGCCTAAGAAAGTATTTTCCACATGACAAAGAACCTTTCTTCCGAACTCATGAAGCTGGCCACCATGTTTCTCCACACTACATCTCTATAACTTCATCTATAACATGAGGGAGCTGCATTCACTGGTCTCTAAGGTCTATTTCAGTCCCAAATCTGTGCTCCTATAAATCTACCTAAAGACCAATTGGTCACTTTTTAGTTGTCTGAAGCCCCAAATCCAATCCTTCTTTCTACTGTATCTCACTGTCCCCTGGAGGGATTATCCTGAGCTCCAGAGCACAGCAGTGCTTTGTCTCCGGTAATCCAGGTGCTGATGGAAGCATTGGGATTGGAAGTCAGGTTCTTCACTGCAAAGTCAGCCTTTTGTCTATTTATTGCTTTTATTCCTCTGAAGAGGGCTTCTTAAACTGAAGTCCATTCCCCACCCTACCCCCAGTGGCTCTATGGATAGCTTTCAGGGAGTCACATCTTCATTTTGACTAGCTTCTATAATCCTGTGAATTTGATTACATTGATTTTATGTTGATTTAATTTTGGATTTAAAAACATAATTCTGAAGATCGGTCCCTAGGTTTTACCAGATTGATGTCAAAGGGACTTGAAAAACTGGTCTCAACGTAGTTGTCATCTGTGGTCAGGAACCATTGCTCCAGCCTTGCATCTCATATATTTCACAGGATCCAAGAGATCTGAGCTGTTCCTTGAGCAGACTAGATAACACCAACAGAGAAGAGGAACTAACCTCAATATCCAGTTAGTCCAATTTGTTCCTAACTGGAAATCTCCTCTACAAAATGCTTAACAAATGTCTACCCAGTGTCCTCCTAAGGTAGCACACTATACAGCTCTAGTGGCTAGTAATTCCATCCTCTGGATGAACCTCACCAATGGGATAAGTAATATTGCACTACTAACTTAGGATGCTCAATTTTACACACTTATCCCCACCTGGTTCAAATAGATATCACATTCCTCCTTCCCCACTCCCAAGCCTAAGTCTTTCCCCTCCCCCTTCCAGTCTTTGGCCCCCCAGTGCCTTAGCAAGTTGCAATTCAAAAAAGAGCTTGTTTAAGATAAGTCCTTGAAATCCAGAGTTATAAATTCTCCCCAGGACCGGCTGCCCCTATCTCTGGGCTAATGCCCTGGTGCCGAGAGAAGGCTCACCTAGATGTGACCCATCCCCATACACTCTCTGCAGTTCCCAGATCTTCTTCTGCAAACACTAGACAATGGCTGAATGGGAGGTACCTGTCTCAGCAGGTGTCAGCTGGACTGCACTTTCCTGAAGGGTGAGGAGGAGGTCAGTCTTCTGGCCCACCCACTTTGGGCATTCCTGTGATTGCATAATCCCATTTCCAAAGGGTCTCCTCCTGACACACATACACACCCTCCTCTACCCTTGTCTCCTTTTGTTGGCTTCGGCCTCAGGAGGTCTCCTTCTATTCACCTCAGAGACTAGAGGTAGGATATTCCACCTTGATTTAACTTTGAAGTCAGCCAGCTGAAAACCAGACCACATCTGTACCACCTGGAAATAACATGGATTTTTTTCTTCTCTTTTTCCTTTTCCTCCTTCCCCCTCCTATTATTCTCCTCTTCCTCCTTCACTTCCTTTTCTGTTCTCTTCCTCTCCTTTCTCTCCTCTAACACCCTCCTCCTTCTCCTTCTCTTGCTACCCTGCCATGCACACACACACACACACACACACACACACACACACCCCTCAGAATGTAAGCTTCTTGAGGACAAGGAATATTTTTGCCTTTTTTTTTTTTTTTTTTTGGTATCCTCAGGGCTTACACAATACCTAGGACATAGTTATAGTTTGAATTGACTTCTCTTCCTTCTCATTCTCCTCTTATTCTTTGCTCCCTTTCTCTTTCATATTCCTTTACTTTTTAAAACATGGACCTCAGTCTTTTCACTTATTGAATGGGAATGCAATTTTACACACTTCATCCCAACCTGATTCAAATAGATATCACATTCCTCCTTCCCCACTTCCAAGATTCAGTTTTATCTCTCCCTTGAGAAGATTATGCTTAACCAACTACTCCTGGAAATGATAAAAACAAAATATCTATCTACCTACCATATACATACATATTTGCGTTCTCATCTAACAATTTCCCCTAAAAATCTTACGTCACTATAAATACCAATAGTACACATTTATATGATACTTTAAAGTTTATATAGTTCTTTCCTTACAACAATACTATAAAATATAGACAATGTAACTATTATCATCTCCATTTTGCAGAGGAGAAAATTCAGAGATTAAGTGATTTGGTTGAAGTTGTGAAGTTAGTATAAATTTCAGAAGCAAGACTTGAACTCAGATTCAAAGCTTTCCTTTGTGGCATCTAGCACCACTGAGGCAGACAAAGCCACAGAATGTCCCAGTCTGAAGATGTATGTCTTATTCTGCATCCCTAGTCCATTCCTTCATTCTTAGGAGGCAGAAAACATACTTTTATCATCGGTCATCTGGAGTCCTTATTGATCACTACATTGACTAAAATTCTTAAGTTTTTCAAAGTTTTTTTTTCTTTCTAATTCTGTAATTAAAGCATAAATGATTTTTCTGACTTTTCTCATTAACTCTGTATCTCCTCTATGTTTACACCAGGTGTGCCTATTCCATGCTTGCCACTCCCCTTCTTCACTCATACTTCTTAGAATTCCTAGCTGCTTTCAAGTCTCAGCTCAAGTGACATTTCCTAGGAAAGACCTTTCCTGGTTCCTGAATTGTTAGGGCCTCCTAAACCACTTTGTATATGCTTTATATTTACTTATTTGCAAAGATAACATTCCCCCAAGAGGACATAAGCTTTTTGACCTAGCACACAGTCTGACATGTATTGTTGAATTATCTAATTTTACTTTCTCCCAGATACACTTGATAATAATAATATCAATGTCCAGCCTTTCTTTGCTATGAAATCTCCAGTGAGGGAAAATGTATACTCTATGTATACATTTCCTTAATTCCTTAATTCATTTCCGTTTGATGAGTTGAGGAGAAAGTTGCTATTTTCTGCTTCCTTGAACAGTTTTGAAGTTCTGAGTATAAGTGAGAAGGATTAACTCTTCAACAGACTCTGTTCCAGATAGAACTCTTGTTGTTGATGTAGTAGTGGTTGTTGTTCTGTCCTTCATCCATCCCATTATCATGAGGGTGATGTTTTGACTTGTGTGGGGCAGAACTGTGTTAACTTCATTCTCTCTTCTAGAGTCATAATATGACTCTTAATCCATTCCCCTCACACTCACTCTCTTTGCAATATTAATTGTAGCTTTTGGTAACTGTGCATTTCAAACTTTAATCCTTTTTATGAATCTTTTATCTCAGCCATGTGATATTCCCTCTGCTGGTTCAGATGGTCCAGGAGGTCATACTGAAACCCAATCAATATCTGATTATTAAATTTTCACTATAAGCACTTACACTTCAGAAATTGACAAATAGTACAAGTCAGGTTGAATATATTGCTTAAATGGTTGCTTAAACTTAAGCGATGAAGAAAATATTAAGAATGAAGATTAAACTTAAAAACTATGATGATTGGACATTTATAACCTGTATCAAATTGTTTATTATCTAAGGGAGAAGGAAGATGAAGGAGGAAGAGAGAGAATTTTTGGAACTCAAAAAAATTTTAAGTGACTGTTCAGGGGCAAATAGATGCACAGTGGATAGAGCACTGGCCCTGGAGTCAGGAGAACCCAAGTTCAAATGCAGCCTCAGACACTCATTAGCTATGTGATCCTGGGCAAGTCATTTAAACCCAATTGTCTGATGCCAGTCCACCCCCCTCCCCATGCAAAAAAAAGTCAAAAATTGTCTTTAAATGTAACTAGATGGGGAAATGGCTGAATAAGTTATGGCATATGAATGTAATGGAACATTATTGTTCTATAATAGCAGGATGATTTCAGAAAAGCCTGGAGAGATTTACATGAACTGATGCTAAGTGAAGTGAGCAGAACCAAGAGATCATTATACATGGCAACAAGATTATGTGATGATCAGCTGTGATATTTGGTTCATTTCAACAGCGAAGTAATTCAGGCCAATTCCTATGGACTTGTGATGGATAGAACCATCTGCATCCAGAGAGAGGACTATGGAGACTGAATGTGGACCATAACATAGTATTTTCACCTTTTTTGTTGTTTTTGTTTGCTTGCTTGTTTTTTTCCTCATTTTTTTCCTTTTTGATCTGATTTTCTGCACAGCATGATAAATATGGAAATATATTTAGATGAAAAAATAAATAAAAGAAATAGAAAACCTTAATAAATGTAAGCTGTAGGAAAATAAAATATACATTTAAAATAAATAAATAATAAAAGTGTGCTATGGGTATATTTTTCCTGGAGAACCTGTTGTTAAATATCTATCAGAATGTCACTAAAATAATTTATGTTTTCCAATATTTTTTCCAATCTTTTAATTGTTTTCTATTTTTAAAATTGTTTCTGGAATTCACTACTCTCAGTCTGGACCAATTTAGTTTTCAAAGAATCTGTTATTTGAATAAAGTTTTGCATCTTGTGTAATAAATTATTTATTCTCCTAATTCTTTCCTGTGGAGCCCTGATTTCACTTATATTGTTATTTTTAAACTCTTGCTTCTTTTCTTCCAGGAATTCCAATAGAAACCATGGCATATAGACGACTTTCTTTGAGGCTTTGCTTTGTAGATTTTGTTGAGTTATTGTCATCTTCTAGATTTGTGTCTCAATTCTCTCTGGTTCCATAACAATTTTTAATTCACAATGTTTTCTTATCTTTACTCATTTTTTTCTAACCCTGCTTCCTGAATGAAGATTTTGTACAGTTTTGGAAGGAATGGTGAACCTTATTCAGGCTGGAAGTGAGGTTGATGACTTTGCATAGCCTAGCTTCACTTCAATCCAACTCACTTGTAAGTCAAGACATTACTCTCCTGATGTCATTGATCATCTTTGAGAACAAAGGACACACAACAATCTGTGAGTAGTTGTAGCTGCTCCACTGGGCACCCAACTGGCTAGTTCCCATTGAGCAACAATGTTATTTTCTTCCTCCCACCTTTCTTTCCTCCCTCCCTTCCTTCCTCCTTCCTCCCTCCCTTCCTTCCTCCTTCCTCCCTCCTTTCCTTTCTCCTTCCTCCTTCCCTTCCTTTCTTCCTTCTTTTTCTTCCTTCCTTCCCTTCTTTCTTCCCTTCTTCCTTCTCTTTCTTCCTTTCTTACTTCTCTCCTTCCTTCCTTCCTTCTATTAGGCTGTACCTTCCTATAAAGGTCAATGACAGTGTGGTCTGATGCAGGACAAATTGTTGCCCTCCTGGTTTCGGGCTCCCAAACCCCAGTTCTGGGTCCCAGTAGCTCAACTAAGGGTTCTAGGCATCTTTGGCTAACACTGATGCAGGTCTCCATATCTTTCCCTTGATATAACACTTTGCTTCAAGTTCTGGGCTTGTCCTTGGTCACCACACTGTAAGATATCTGAAAACTATAGCAGCTATGTGACGTAGACAAGGTCAGTCTCAAATACTTACTACTTGTATGACCATGGGCAAGTCACTTAACTTCTGATTGCCTCAGTTTCTTCATCTATAAAAAGGGAATAACAATAACACCATTTTCCTAGAGTAGCTAAGAGGATCAAATGAGATAATTAAGTATCAATCCCTTTAGTATGGTACCTGGTATGTTTTAAATGCTATATAAATCTCAGTTGTTATAATGATGTTGGTGATATCACTTTGGGGCTGGCTTTTCTGTCTGGAACACTTCCCTAGTGGCTAAAAGTTTCTGATTCTTTTTATGTGAAGCTGGGTTGGAAAAATATATTTACTCTATGTTCTCCTTGTACTTCTTGATCATTTCTTTGTCTGGTGCTCAAAGAAAACAACACACATAAGTTCACACACATGCATCCACATACGTGTACATACCTGCACACATACAACATACAATACAAACACACAACATACATACATACAAATTCACACAAGCATAAATACACTCACCACACAATACACACATAAGCACATGCACATACACAGATAACAGACACATACATATGCACATATACACATCAACTCATGTACACACTCATATATACATATCCCTTTCAAGTAGAGTGGTGAGATAATTCAACCATTCTAATTCTTCTTACTCTGCCATCTAAAAATGAATCTTCTCAAGAGGTAGGGTCCCCCATAACTAAACTTAAATCCCAATGCTTCATGGATCCAAAAGATCCTTTTGTGAAAGAAAGAGAGGACAGTCATCACAGCCCCGCAGCCTTGCCATAGTCGTAAATGTATTGTTTATTATTTATTCGTTTAAGGACATATTGTCTTTTCTTGAGAGCAGTTGATTTTGGCTTTGTAACAATGTTTAACTTGATATTGGTATATAGTAGGTGCTTAATTGTTTCTGCAATCTCTTCTGTATGGTTGTGGGCAGTGGTATGTATGCTGGTAAATGTTTAACAATCATCTCTCTGAAAAAGAAAAAAAATATTCACAACACACTTTTAAACTTAATTTGCATTAGTAACATTTTATCCATTACTTTCTTAAGTCTAAGCAATCAACAACGAAGCATATGCCAATTTCTGAGATGTAAATGATCACACTGAAAATTTAACAATCAGCTCTTGAGAGTTAGTTTGATCTGATTCCAATACTCCTGTTCATGGGACTGTGGTGCTTATGGATATTCAGCTTACCTTATTTTTTGTCCTTATTCATGCAACATTAAGACCATGGAGTCACTTCCAAACCTAAGATGTCTGCTAACCCTTCTCCAAGTGAGGGAAGAATGTATTTATTCTTTTTGAGGCAAAGATCCCCATAGAAAGTGACCTTGCCATGTTGTGTAACCAGGAACTTGGATTGCTGCTGATGTAAACAAGTACCAGAAGCATGAATGTTCCTTCAAGGAGCCTATTTTTCTTTCCTTTTTTTTTTCATTCCCAGAGGTGTTTCTGGTGAATGGTCCATGCTCCGTAAAGCAATTTCCTGCCTTCTAAACTACTGCCCAGCAAACCACATCTCCTATCTGTGGCAGTTCAGCTCTGGCTCGTAAAACAATTCCTGCAAGCCAATCAGAGACAGATTAAAAGTCCTTGAGAAACAGGAAAATTACCCTCCACTGACAAACATAATGACACTTGGGAAGAGAGGGAACTCGTCGGTTTCAGACTACAAATATCACATGCTCTGCCCTGCCCCTTACTCATCTGGAGCATGGGGCCCTGCACATTGGAATTTTATGTTCAGTTCCAGTGACATCTGGATTGGGAAGTGACTCGTCCGTCACCTAGACCTGAGGGTCCTGAGACCTAGAGACCAAATATCATTATGTCTCAACATGATTTATGGAATGGTTTTAGAAGAACAATCAATGAGCCAGAGCATGGGCTCTGGAAACACATTGGAAAGTGTTTGGTTTTAAATAAAACTGGAAACATTCATTCATTTATTGATTGATTCGAGAATACTGAACCTGAAGTTAAGAAGTTTCTAGCCTCAGAAACTGAGTAACCTTGGAAAAGTCACTTGGCAGTTACCTGCCCCAGTTTCCTCAATTGTAAAATGCTGATAATGAATATCATTATCACCTACCTACCTGAGTTGTTGTGAGGATCAAATGAGAGAATATTTGTAAAGTGTTTAGCACAGTTCCTGGCATATAGTAGGTGCTATATAAATTCAAGCTATTATTTTTTTATTGTCCAACCACCTCTTGAATGACTTCTAAGAATGGAAAAGAATTCTCCTTGCTTATGACATTTTCTATCTCTAGAAAACTTTTGGAAGTCTTGTCTTTGTTAGAGTAACTCTTGGGCACATTTGTAGAGTGACCACTTCTGTGCTGGTTAGAAAACTAAAGAATCAGTGGTTCTCTTGCTTATAGATACACTTAAATTCTTTTAGTGCATAAGAGAGGGATGGTTATCAGTATACTCAGTGAGACAAACAACAAAAGCCAATAGAATATGCTAGGTGAAAATTAAGTCTATCCTTTTGACCCAAAATAAAGCCCTAACCCAAGTTAGTATCTGATCTGAAGTTAGAAAATCCCTTTTAAGATCTGGTAAATTTTTCATTGTTAGGCTGTGGTCCCTAAAAAACTCTTTCATGGATTTCACCTAATAAAATTTTACAGAAGTTGTGAGGACAATTTACTCTCCACCATCCTTAATTCCCATAATACTCCTTAATTTGTTTACAAATAAACTTAGGAAAAAGAAGAAAAAAGCTAGGTGAAGCCAGTTCTTTTTTATATCTGTGAGCAACAAAATCACTAAGTTTTCAGCATTCTGGTGCTGGTTCCTATATGCTATGAATCATTTGAGCACAAATATGTTTATTCCTGTTTTGTAGTTTCTCTGAGACATTGCTTTTAATAACAGCAGGTCCCATAATGAACAAGAAGCCCACAGCCCTCTTTTTGTTATTTATTGTATGTTTTCTGGATGTGTCTATCTCATAACAAATAAAACAATGAGAATGTTTTTTGAGAAAGCAAAATTGGGCTTTGCACAAAAACAAATAAAAAGAAAGGGAAAATCAGCTTGTTCATCATCTGGATTGAGTGGAAGTTATGAAGTTATACAAGCACAATAAAGAAGGGCAAGAGACAGAAAGAAATCCTGAAACTTGAAGTTCCAGGTCAAGGCTTGTCAGAGAAGCACTCACCAGCCAGATCATTCAAAGGAAGAATCTGGTTTGGAGATAAGTGTGAAAAGGTTACCATATTAAAGGCAGTGGAATAGAGTAAAAACAGACCTGGCTCTGGGAGGCAGAGGACCTGAATTCAAAATCTACCCTGACCTTTTTTTCCCTCTCCAGGCCTTATTTCTTCATCTGTAAAATAATGAGGTCATAATAGATGGTTTCTGAGATTTCTGCAAACCCTTAAGTCTATGATCCTATGAATCCCACCTCTGATAACCAGAAAGCCCTGTACTCCCATTAATAGATAGAATTATGACATTTGGAAAGGAAAATATAATTCTGATGAAGAGGTACAGAAAGGGTTAGCATGGCCTCTTCCTTTTCTTCTATCCACCTCCAGGCTCTTTTCATTCCCCTCTTTTCTCTTTCTTCCCTCTCCTCCCTCCTCTCTCCATTTTTCTTTCAGCATCTTCCTACCTCCAAAAAAAAAAATAATGCTGGCTTGGGATCAGGCATTATAAAATTATATGCCCTCAAAATTAAAAACAAAGTATTACTTTTAATACCTTCAAGGAAAAAAGTTCTAAATTTCAAAATCCAAAAGTTTGGATAACACCATTTTACCATTGTAGGGGATATTTATATAAAGAATCTTTTTTCACCAGATAACTTTCTAAAACTAAGAGATACACAGTCCTCTTATGACAAACCAATGACAATGTTTCTGTAAACAAATGCGTGTCACATAAAACTCTTACAATAACTCGGGGTCCTTTTATTTATTTGAAAATATAAAAATTAAATTGACTTTGATTTTCTCTCATTCCTTCTTTTCCTAGCTATTTGGATATAATTTTGGGGAAAAAATCAAATTCTAGAGAAAGATCATCCTTTTCTAATAATTAGGTTCTTCCAGGGACAAGTTAAAATTGAGCCAGAAAGTAAAATTGAGCCAGAAAGCAAAAGGCACATGGCAGATATGAGAAGCCCCTGCATATTATAAATAAAGAATTATGAAGAAGAAGAATAAATGATGCCATCCATGGAATGCACAAGTAGACAAAGAGTTTGGGAAAAAAAAAAAAACAGGGATGGCTGATGGACATTTTCTAGTTGCCTTTGGTATTCTGGATGTCCCACAACGTCCACAGCATCCTAGCTGGCTCCCTCTGCAGGGAACCCAAGGGAGTGAATGAACAAGAGTTAATGCAGGCTAAGCAGGTTTGTGATCTATTGCTGGAAGTGATATCTCCATGGGTGAACTTATAGACTTGTTGGAGTATTTGGAAAGTCTGGATTGGCATAGTAATTTCTATATGGACATATGTGATATGTCCACAAAGGACATACCAACCTAAGAGATTTTTTTGAGCAGATTTTGGATTCCAGCTCCTTGCTGGTCTATTTTCTTCCTCAGTATCATCCTCCCAGAAGGCTATGTAGCAAGGCTGCCTTTTGGAATCTGGAATAGCATTCACTAGCATTAAGAGTGCCTATGACCTGTATTGTGTCTAGATAGTATAGGCTGCTGGCATAAACACACACACACACACACACACACACAATCAAAGAGCTTTGATATTTCATTTAATTCTGTCTTCCCTACTTTTAATTTATTCTGTCTTTTAGAAAACTTTATGCAATAGATAGAGCTATGTTTTATACACACCCAGTGAACACAAAGACTCATTTGATTGTGTGCAAACAGTTCTCTACCTAAAATATAGGAACCTGTATTTAATGACCACTGTCATTTTGGTATCCACTCAGCAGAGCTAACTTCTTGCTTTTGCTTAGGTTATATGTTGTGCTTCCCCCCCCCCCCCCCACTAAAAAATATTATGGATTCTCATGAAAGTTTGACATGGTTGAGAATTAAAAACCAATTAGGGAAATAACATAGACTGCAGTACAAAATATATTTCCAGTGCACAAGGAATATAAGAATCAGGGTCAGTGATTTTATTCCCTGGAACAAACCAGGATTGATGTCTTTTTGGAATAATTTCTGATCTGCAGAGGCCTCAATGACCTCTAATATTTCTTTTAATAGACATTGGACACCAGTCTCTATTGACATGTTCTCTTGCCTCTTGTCTCCTTTCAAGAAGGAGAATAGTGCTTCTCTGAGACCTTCTTAAGAACTTCTGCTCTTCCATGTGTGAGTTTATATAATCACATGGCCATCATTTCATTTTGGGTTTGTTTTTGCTTTTTTACCCCTTAGTACAAGTTTAAGGCACTTGGCCATTAGGCAATTCTTTCCCTTTCTTACTTGATCTTTGTCCCCCACTCCTAATCTCTCTTTTATCCATCTTACTAGGATGAAATGAAATCACATGATCTGCTGAGCACTGTACCAATAAATAGGATTATCTTTTTGATAGGTTGGGACAGTTTTGAAAGCATCACTATTAGAAGCAGCAAAACCACTTGATTCAAGAGTCCAAAGAGAAAAGCTTAATTTCTGCTTCATGATGCTAGGCAATTCACTGTTTGACTCTGGGCCTGTTTCCTTATCTTTAAAATAAAAGGGCCAGACGAGATGACTTTCTGCACTTTGCACGTACGTACACACACACACACACACACACACCTCCCCACTCTCCACTTCCCAAGTTTCCTACCAGCTCTAAATTTCCATGTTCAATGACACAAAATTGCCAGTCAAGAAACACAAAAGAAAACTATTTGGATAATATGTATCTTGTTTACACAGTTCCTGCAGGCCTGCCCACTGAGGAACTCAACCACAGAATGGTTCAAATTGGTTCTCTACATCCTAGAATCTGAAACAAAGAGAAATGGCTCCCAATTATCTATGCTAATGGAAGATAAAATCCAATAAGCCTCTCTATTTGACTTTGGAATGTATTATATGATTTTTTTTAAAAGCTGATTTACTTTCCTGATTCTGGTTGGCGCCCTCTGATATTCAAATGAGTCAGCAGCATTCTCTAAGATTACAGACAATGGCAGGAGTGGTAGTCAGTACAGGCTGTGGCAGGGAGGGGTTAGGAGGCCAGGGAAAAATCAGCCTGAGCTTTAAAATTGTCCCAGACTATCCACCTGGAGGATCAGCAACATGGAGATAAGTGAAGGCTGACACTGCTGTTTTCATAAGCATATCAGGGAGAGCTCTGCTCTCTCTACTCTTAGGACTTGGAGCCATCCCTCCTCCTATTACCTATAACTTGAAGTGAGAAAATGTCTTTTGCGGGGCTTTGTCATTTTTCCTCTCAATGTTTCCCTGTCAATTTCCTTCTCTCAATTTCCTCATCAGTTTCTCTCTCGCCATGTCTCTTGTCATTTTTCTTCTCTCCATTTTCTCATCAGTTTCCATTTCCTCATCAATTTTCTTCTATTTTCTTGTCAGTTTCCTTCTCTCCATTTCCTCATTAGTTTCTATTTCCCTGTCAGTTTCCTTCTCTCCGTTTCCTCATTAGTTTCTATTTCCCTGTCAGTTTCTTTCTCTCCATTTCATCACCACTTTCCTTCTCTCCATTTCTCTGCAGTTTCTTCCCTTCCATTTTCTCATTAGTTTTCTCCTCTCTCATTTCCTGGTTTAAATTGAGTCTTAGCCAATGAGTCACAAGACCTAGGTTCAGATATCAGATGCTCTGCCACTTACTACCTGTGTGACCTTGGGCAAAACACTCAGCTTCTCTGAGTCTTGGTTACCTTATCTATAAAATGAGGGTGGCTGGACTAGATGACATTAAAGGTCCCTCCTACCTCTATGGTTGTCTTTTCAATAAGCTTATGAAATGTTGGAATTCCTTCCCTACTTTCAACAAGATGAATGGCTGACCTTGTTCAGAAACCAGGAGTCCCAGGAAAGGGGTATGAAAGTAACGAGGGGAGCCCCGAAACATGTTGGAAGGAAGGTAGGCAGAGCATAATAGAAAACAGCTCCCCAGTCCCAGTAAAAGAGGATGTTCTTTTGATGTTTAGGTGATACCTGGGATATTCCCATCAGGTAATAAAAGTTGTTCAGGTTTCCTTCCCCTGGAGGCACATACAATTGTACACAGGTAAAAATCAACAAAGTAAATAGTTGCCATTCTAAAAATGAAGTAGTTCTGATCTCAGGGTTACCTCCCAAAAGCTGGGAAGCTGGTTGTGTCTTTGGATAGATTTAGAGGCAGAAAGGACCTTAAAGGTCATTAAGTCCAACCACCAAAATTTAAAGATGAAGAAACTGATGCTTAAAAATTAAGGAACGTAATCAAAGTTGCTCAATGTCAGCAGAGTTAGACCTGAGTGTCAAAAATCTGGAGCCAAAAGGAACTTCAGAAACCACCATCTAGTCCAACCTTCCCATTTAACAAATAAGAAAATTGAGGCTAAACAGTTAAATGACTTCTCCAAGATTTGTAAGTTTCAGAGGTTTATGGGAATCTGATTCTAGTGCCAATGATCTTTCCACTGTAAGATGATTCTTTAAGTACCCCTTATGTGCCAGGACACTGTAAAGCACAATGTGTCACCATGAGTCACATATGTAGGTCACAGTGGATAGATAGCCAGGACAACCTAGATTCAAGTCCTTCTTTTAAAATATATTGGCTATGTGATACCTGACATATCCCTTAACCTCTCTCTCCAGGAATTCCCTACGTGGTGACAGGGACAGAAGGCCAACAAACTATTTGTTCCCTAAGGATTGGGCTGTATATATGCTCAGAGGTATTGGTAAATATTTCACTTTGCCTATAATGTCCATAAAAGCAGCCTCTGTTCTCAACATGCAGAAGTTATCAATGCAAATTATCATGTGAACTGTGCATTACAGATAGAAAAAAAAAAAAAAAAAACTCAGTAAGAGAGACCTGTTTCATCATCTTTCTCCATAGTCATTGGCCCTGGATTATCTGTGGAGCTAAGTCTCCTGATGGTGGAATATCAAGGCTTGCCCCTCTCTTTCTCAAGTTGTCTCTTGATCTGTTTGCTGTATGTTAGCATTCCCACCAGGAAAGGCTCAAAGAAAGGACAAGAAATACAAATAAACTTTTCATTATCCTAGGAAAAACTTTTGATAGGCTGGTTGACAAGGTGTTGGAGCAAATGGTTCAGATGAAGTTTTCCAGTCCCCTATGGAATCATATCTAGACCCAAAAAGGACCAGCTAAAAATCCTCATTTTATGGATGAGGAAACTTAGACCCAGGGAAATTTTAACAACCTGTAAAAAGTTTTCCAGTTAGTGTGGGTGGCAAGATTTGAATCTAGATCTCTAGAACCACTGTTCTTTCCACCATCCCAAACTGGCTTATGGGTTTGGTTTGGTTTTCCTAAGTTCCTATAAAGCAAAATCTCTAAAGTTGGTTCGATTTGCTTTGGAAGTGCCCTGGCTTATTTCCTGCCCTCCACTTGTGTGACTGTCCCTGGAACAGGAGAAAGGAATAAGCTTAGGCACCTCTGTGAGGGACTCTTGGCAATGGCTCATTACCCTGGCCAGACCCCCCTCGAAGCTTCTGAGCTCTACTGTGGGAACAAAATCTTCATTAACAGTAAGGCCAGTGACTAAGACAATGTAAACATGACTTGGAGGGCCCCATACCTAGAGACTGAATAACACAGGGAACCTGGCCTTCCTCCCACTCCCACCCTCTACAGCTCCATGTGGCACACCAATGAACTCAAATCCATGATTCTGAAATTCCCCAGTAGAGATCAGAGCAGGAAAACAGGAAGAAGAAACTAGGTACTGAATGGCATAAGGAGGAAGGAGCGTCAAGGTCATAACTGGAAGCTCTTTGGGCAAGGAATCATTAAGATAAAATGTTTTAATGGGAGACTTTGAAAGGTCAGCTTTTGCTTTTGAGATCCAACATCCAGTTCCTCTCCACCCTTCTGTTTCTTGAGGTTCCTGGCCCAAATCCCCAATCCCTGCCAGGAGCTGCGTTTTTGTACTCTGACCCTAGGCCCAGCCCTCCCTGGGACCTGGGTATGTGACTTCCAATCAGGTGACTTGTCACCTGCAGCCTTACAAAGAATCATTCAATCACCAGTCTTAGCTCTGGGGGATCAAAGGGAGGGAAGAGGGTAAGTTCTCTAGAATGTCTTGGCACCCCTAAATCCAGGTTTGGGCTATTTTCTGATGGGAGTGATTTTTTTTAAAACCTTGGTTCTGACCTTAAAAAAAAATTAAAATACCATCTAGTATTATGTACAGAGAAAGGTGTAGGGGGAGGGGGAACTTTAAGGGAATTGCACTTGATTACAGTGGTTTATAGTTTACAACCATTGGACACATTTACTTCTTTAAAAGAAATCTTGGAATCATTTGGGGGTGCGGTGGGGAGAGGGAGTCTGCCGATATTTACACTGTGTTTGGCTCAGTTCAACGCACATGTTTCCTCATCTTGAGACTTCAGTAACAGATTCAAGTTTTTGTTTTTGTTTTTCCGTCAGTTTGTTCAATGAAGGACCATAACTTAAAAGGCAACGGAGAAATCCATCTTCCTCTTCTGTGGCTCTGAGCAAGCAGCTTTTCCTGCCTTGTTCCTCTTTCCTCATTGCTAGAATGCATGTGAATACTTAGCATCTTTGTGATGCATGAACTCAATACTGCAGGGAAATCCCAGCTGCTGGCACGGGATAGTCTCTGGTCAGAGCCCCGACCCCTGTGCTCTCCCCAAATCCTCCACATCAAGGGATCGGGTGGCTGAGCCACAGGCCAAGCCCTGGAAGGAGGAAGAGAGAGAAATCGGTCCGTGAGGCGTTGCCCATCAGCTTCCTGTGCTTCTCGATAACAACTGCCCTGATGCCATGGTTAGCTGGGTAATGGTGTGGAAATAGGGTCCTTGTTGATATGCACAGAAAATGTGAAGTCTGAGCATCACCAGGCTTGCAGAGGACACTGGAGAGAGAAGAAAGAAGAAATTAAATCAACAAGGGGCATGGATCCTTTCAGAGCAAGATTTTCCAATGTGCTCTTGGAAAACTATCCATTTATTCCTAGGATCATAGCTTTAGAGCTAGAAGAAATCCCGGGAGCCAGTTGGCCCAATGCCCTCCTTTATACAGATGTGAAAATTGAGGCTGGGGATTAAGTTATTTGTTCAAAGTTACACAAGGACTAAACATCAGAAAAGGAATTTGAACCCAGAACTTCTATTCACAAACATTTATCAAGTGCCTATCACATGCCAGATTTCCTTAGAACAGCTATAGAATCAGTGACAGGGATGTTGTGAGAAACTGTGAGAAAATAAATTGTGGAATATGATTTACAAGGCAGAGTGGGGAGAGAGACATCCTCGAAGACAGGAAATTCTTATATCAAATCCTGCCACTGCTGATCTACGTGCCCAAGAGTGACCCTGGGCAATTGTTCTTTAGACAGTTCTAGAAGGCTGTGAGTTACAGAAAAGATGCTGGCGTACGCTGATAGGTTCCACCCTCTGGGAACTCAAACCCAGTACCTCTGCCTATGTGTTAGATGTTAGAGATTAAAACAAACAGCAGTTCCTGTCCTCAGGGAGCTTACTTTATATTAAACTCAATCAACCAACAAATATTTCCAGATGACCTACCATGTATGCACACCTGGCTTCTGGGAAGCAAGGGGACAAGATGAAAATACAAGAGCCAGCCAGCTCTCTTGGCCATTTTTAGGTAGGGACTTTGGTTGATAAACACTATAAAATACTCATCATCCAATTGTGCTTTTTACTCTGAGATTTAGCTTCTTTTTCATGTATAGGATGTGCTCGGTGCTTAAGGGGTTCAGGGTTAGGGCTGAGTATGGGGCAGGTCTCATCCCTGAAGGTTGGCCCATAGTAGGACTGGCAGTTCTTCTTCTTACCCTGTTCCTATTTCAGTTTTGCCCCAGCCCTTTCTGGTAGCCTCAGCATAGTCACAAGAGAGGCCCCCTTAAGGCCAGTCAACCTTGAACAAAATTTTTTTGAAGTCAATAGGGAAGGGTCAAGCAGGGAGGATGTGCCTTCTGCGATTCTTGATGCCTTGTTAGCAATGAAAGGGTGAGGAATCCCTTTGTAGAGATCAGAACCATGGATGATAATCACCATCAAACCATCTCTGATATTGCCCTGGAAGTTGGGGCCTCCACTGCCCAGAGAAGGACCATATTAGATTTTAGATCAGGGAATCCCCTCTCCTTCCCTTCTCTTTGTTCTTCATCCTTCTCTTTGCTTCCCTCAGTCTTCACAAAAGCAACTTAGTACAGTGCATAGTTAGCTGACCTCAGAGCCAGGAAGACCCAGATTCAAGTCCTACCAATGATACATGCTGACTGTGTGACCCTGGATGGATCAATTACTTCTAAGTGTAAATACAGAGCAAATACTATTTGCATTGGTAGAGGGAGTTTCCTCACTGGGACTTCCCTCCACATATAAAAAGATTGTGAGTCTATTTCCATCTCCACTTTTCAACTTGTACTTCTCCTAAAGGCACTATTTGACTTGAGACCTTTTTTCTCAAGAATTCATAGAACTAATACTAAGTGAAATAAGAAGCAAAAAAACTTTATACACAGCAACAATAAATTGTATGAAGATCCACTGTGATAGACTTGGTTCTTAGCGGTTCAATGATTCAAGGCAATCCCAATAAACTTTAAATGGAAAATACCATCCTCATCCAGAGAGAGAACTATGAAGACTGAATGTAAATCAATATATGCTATGTTCACCTTTTTTTTATCTTCTGGGTTTTTTGTCCTTGTGGTTCTTCCCTTTTGCTCTGATTTTTCTCTCCCAATATGATTCATATAGAAAAATGTAAGAAATAAATATACATTTATAACCCCCCAAAATTTGTTTTACATATAACCAGGAAAAATAAAAATTAAAAAAAAAATTTTTTTAAGTTCATGGAAGCCTCCTGAAAGGAATAATCTTCACAGGGCAAATTCCATCTCCCCTTAGTTCTAAAGGAGAGGAGAAAGTGAGTCACTTGCCTAATTTTCCTCTCTGAAACAAAATCTTATTTTTATGGATATCTTTTTTTTTCCTTTTTTTGTGGGGGATTTATTAGGCACCTATTATATACTAGGCATCATATTAAGCATTTTACAAATATCTCATTTGATCCTCATAACAACTCTGTATGATAGATGCTGTTATTACCCTCATTTTAAAAGATGAGGAAATGAAGGCAAAAAAAGAGATCCCACAGTTCATGAGTGTCTGAGGCTGGATTTGAATTCAAGTTTCCCTGTCTCCAGGCTCAATGCTACTGAGCTGCTAATCATGCTCATTCTCAAATACACCTTTCCTACTCTTGTGAGTCACCCCTTATATCTAGAATAAGAAAAAGGAAAGATAAAAGTAGTTCCATCAAATCCACCAAAAAACCAATCCTGCCTGACAGTAACATTTATATAATAATCCACATGCATCATCATCTACCTCTGCTAAGAAGGAAAGTGAATTAGGATGCACAATTGTGAGAAAAGTTGAGTTCGAGTCCTTTCAAATTCCTAAGGCCTTAGTCCTAGTCCTCTGGAATGCCATTTTCCCTTTCTGACCTCCCTCCTCCATCCCCCTTAATAGTCTACTCTTCCCTAGGAGTTTATCAGGATTTTTTTTCCTCTCCAATTTTCAGATTTTAGGTGTAGGGGAGGAAAATGGCTTGTGACCTTGCAGGTTTCAATAGGAGAGCAAACACAAGGGGTAGATAAGGAGACGCCAGCAAGATTCTATGACCTGTCATTAGAGATGGGCCTCCCAGCTATCAAATGTTTGCTGACATAATAAAATGGCGGCAGGGCCCTAAATGTTGTCAAAGGAACCGAAGTTATTTGCCTCCCCTCCAAGTCTAAACAAAAACATCTGATAAGCGATACACTGTATTCCCAGGAAAATTGAAGGTCTGACCCCAAGAGGTCCTTGGTGGGTTCCAGAAGGAAAATTTCAGGCCTGACTAGAAGGGGAATCCTCCTCTCCCTGCAAAAAGACCAATATGGGGAAAGAGTAGCCAAAAAATTCCCAATTCTAGACGTCTGTCACATGTTTTGTAGAGGGTGAGGAGATGGAATTTTAAAACCATGTGGCTTCCTTTTCAGAAAGACGTAGAGAAGCCAAATGGAAGCTGGGAGGGTTGAGAATACAGCAGAAATAGCCCTGGCTCTTGAGGCAGAGAAGACGGATTCATATCCTTTCTCTGATATTTGCTTGTGTGACACTACAAATCACTCAGTTTCTTCATCTATAAAATGAGACGATTGGACTTGATGACTACTAAGGTCCCTCCTCAATCTAAGACCTAATATTGTTTGTGTGTGTGTGTGTGTGTGTGTGTGTGTATGTGTGACAATAGCAATCTGTAAATACCAGGAATTTATGATGTGGACTTTCCAGGTCTATTTTCATCATCCCTAATGAGTGACTTGTTGCTGTGTAGACACTCTCTTGACCTCCCCATAAACTGGGAAGTGAAGTGAATGCAGGCAGTAGCTGCAGCAGCTGGTTAAGAATCCAAAAACAGAGCGAGGAGGAGGCAATTTGTGGCTTGCCCATACTTGTTGCCTCAGGTCACTGCTTGCTGAATGAGGTCTATTTCCAATCTGACAGGAGGCTGTTTCCCAGGAACTCAAGTGGGAAACTGTTTGGATGGTAAATCATGGACAACTCTGTGTGTGTGTGTGTGTGTGTGTGTGTGTGTGAGAGAGAGAGAGAGAGAGAGACAGAGAGAGAGAGAGAGAGAGAGAGAGAGAGAGAGAGAGAGAGAGAGAGAGAGAGAGAGAGAGAGAGAGAGGGAGAGGGAGGGGAAGGGAAAGAGAGAGAAAGAGATTCAAACTGCTCTCTGAAGACTAAGAATAATGAAGAAGCATATAAGAAGAGTCCCTTCTATGTGTGACCTCAGGTATGTCACTTTGTCTCTTAGCCTTCAAGTTCCTCATCTATATAACAAGGGCTTTGGGACAGATGATCCTTAATCTTCTTTCTAAATCTACTTTATTATGAGTTTATTATATGAGCAATACAATTCACATTCAAAGCTCCTAAAAACTAACTTTACAGAGTCCTAGAAGTATGTCTATTTTCTTCATGCAGGGTCTGGGTTGGAGCCAGTAGGTGGGGTGGGGCTCAGGAAATCAGAGATTCACAGTTTTAAAATAAGAAGGAACCCTTGAAGGTCTCCTGGTCTAATGAATCATCATACAGATGAGGAAAATGACGTCTGAGAGGTGAAATAAATTGGCCAAGTGTCAAAGGTAGGGCTTGAATGAACCTAATTGTCTTTCCACTGTACCATACTGCCCTGTTGGATTAATGAAGTGCCTGTTGTATTTAATTATTCTTAGTCTTCAGAAGGGTCATCCAATCCCCTTTCCCTTATGTACTCCCCCTCGAACCATTCTAATTCTTCCCTCAAGTTGGGTAAATGGATCTGGATTATATTGGAAGAGGAAGGAGTTAAGGGTGAAGGTGGAGGTGCCCTGGAGTCAGGAACTCACTGGTATCTAGAAATAGGAAGCTGCAATTAGTCACAGATCCCTCTCCTCCAAAACTCTCCTTCTGAGTCTGGGCCCAAGCTCTTGCAGAATGACCTAAATTCCTTGTTCTCTCTAGTGAGTCTGGGAGGAGAAAAAGTGTGCTGGACCCCTGATAAACTGTGAAATGACCTGGCACTCTGGGAACATGCCAGGCTGGTTTTTGAGAGAGCCTTTTTAGTCTAAGCCCAAACTGGCCACATTATCATCTGATTTATATATGTTTAATGGACTGGGAATTTCAAGCAGATGGCCCACAAGCTATACATGGCCCACAATACTCTTGATCTGAATCAGATTAAAATATAGTTAAGAAATATTTCACAAAATACATAAAAATACAAAACATATAGATAATATTACATTTTAAATTAAGTCAATGTGAAGCAGATTAAAATGTAAGTAAGAAATTTTGAACAAAATAAATAAAAACATATTAAAAGATAGTTTCATTTTAAAATCACTGTACAACCCACAGGGATCTTTATGTATAGATAAGTAACTTCACTTTCAAGTTGAGTTGACATCCTGTCCTAGCCTCACTTTACATATAAGAAACCTGAGGTTCAGGAAGGAGGAATCTCTAACCCAGGATCATAAAGAATGGAACACAGTTATCCTAGCTATTTTCATGCAATTTCCCTATTAGACTGTAAATTCCTTGAGAGCAGAGACTATTTCTTATTTCTGTATCTCTCTTAGTCACCAGCAACAAAGTCTTGCACACTATAAGCATTCTGTAAATGTTCAATGAGTCAGTGTCTTTAGAAGCATAGAAGTTGTTATACTGAGAACTTTTAAGAGAAAAATATTATTTAGACCAACTGTCATCACCCATATATCTCTTCCAGAGTCGCCAGAGTTTAATACCTAATTAGTCCTTAGGTCTCATATTTAGAAAGAGATCTTGGATCATATATTTAGAGTTCGGAAGGATCTTAGTGGAAAATCTAGTCCAATCAATTTATTTTACAAATGAGGAAACTGAGATGAAGAAATTAAGTGATTTATTACACAGACACTTTCAGAGATTAGATCACAGAGTCACAGAAGGAGGAACCTCAGCTGCCATGTAGTCCAACACTCTGCCTCGTCATTCTATAAATGAACAAAGTGAGGCCAAGAAAGGTTAAGAAACTCACTCAGAATCCAAAAAATTAACAAAAGTATCCAAGATCAGAATTTGAACCCAGTTCTTTCAGACTTTAAGCCAATCCATCATGATCCCTCCTAGTCAGTCTGCAGAGAAATCTCTCTAAAAGGGAGAAGGTGTCATAGTGGCTAGACCACCTGGATTTCATTCCCACACTGAAAAGTTATATGACTTTGCACAAGTCATGTGAACCTCAATTTTCTCATCTGGGAAATCATAATAAGTTTAGCTTATAGGATGATTAAAAAGGAAAATGATTTTCAAAATCTTTATGTGCTATTTAATTATATTATTCAAAAGAAATATAGTTGTTACAAATATCAGTAAAAAGGCAGAATTGATAACCAGGGTTTTTTAGGAAATTAAAGAGCATTGCATTTGGAGACAGAAAATATAGTTTGGCTTTTAATCCCTTTGACAACCTGACCTATATCTACCTATTTGTCTGCTTTCTCTATATCTCCTCTCCCTTTCTTTACTTTTCTTTTTTCCTTACTTCTTCCCTTTTTTTCTTTTTCTCCCTTATATTCTTCCCTTCCCCTTTCTTTTTCCTTCCTTTCCTTTCCCCCCTTCTCTTCCTCCCTTCCTTCGCTCCCTCTTTTTTCCTCCCTTTCTCATTCCTTTTTTCTCCTTTCTCTTCCTCCTTCCCTCTCTCTCTTCCTTCTATCCCTTGGGTCTCCCTCTTTTGCCTATGCTAGACACACATTCCAACCACTTGCAGGGCAAAACTCTAGGGCAGACCAGCAAAGGAATTTTGACCTACTCCATTTTCTGAGGCAGTTTGCCCCTCCTTGGGTAGCCTCATGGCCTTCTGCTTCTAGGGTCTCCCCAAAGTGGTGCCGGACAGTGCAGTTACTCAATCAACTTTAGCACTATATTTAATCTACCAATCTCAGTCTCCCCAGTACCGGAGTCTAACAATCTAGGTCCCAGGGAAGGCAGGGGAATTAGCTATTTCATGACAGTTTCTTCATTCTATCCCTTCCCAGTGGCTTGAGAAAACTTGTTTAGAGCAGAGACTACTAAGGAAAGACTAGACTACACATGGTGTGCACAATCAGAAGAAATACTGAGATGGAGCTATGTATATAGATTGTTCTCTTGAGGATTTTTTTCTCACTGGTTATATTTTCTCCAACTCTAGATGGTCAGAACACAGAACCATGTTTTCCCCTTGGCTCTATCACCCATTGGCCTGTCCCATCCTTACCCCTATCCATAAAAGAAGATGGCAGCAGGACTTCTAGATCAGAAGAGAAGACAATGGCAATGAAAAGACTGTTCCTTTTCTATTCTCCAAAAAATAATGTATATAAAGTGTTTTTACTTCTTTCAATTCTATGCAAGTTTCAATTTTTATTATCACAACTATAACTTATCTCCTCATCTTTTTTGTTGGGGAATGGATAGAACGTTTAAGGGCAAGTTACTATCCAGTTATGTCTCTTTTATAGCTAATGCCTTGTAGATGCAAAGGTAGGGGGAAATGACTGTCTTTTTATAATTTGATAAGAATACTGGGGTGTAAACTCATCTTCCATAGACTCACAAAGCATCTTTGGAATAACTGGAATAACACTTCATCTAGCTCTCACATGGTTTTAATTTCTTCTAATCTTGTTTAATAAAACTCTAATAATAAATATTAGGCAAAGTATAAAACAGGGAGATGCATTTTGCCAAAAGTCTTCTTTGGTGGGATGGAGGGTCCAAGGCAAGAAGGGTAGATGAGGTCCCCCACATGTTCCAAATTGTGGTTGATATTGTGTTGAGTATATCAAGCCCCAAGATATTGCAAAGTTTCCTGGACCTATATTTGTTCAAAGGAATTTGACCTGACCATACACGGAAAAAATGAAGAATTCCAGATTTCAACATATATATCTGAATGAAAACCCAATAGAGCTTCTCCAGCAATATGTATATCTGGGACAAATGTTATAGATGAACAATGAGTTCAGCCCAGAGATGAAAAGGAAAAGAATAGGTTAAATAGCTTTTGGGAAATTATAAAGTACTTTTACTGACCCCGAAGCTTCCCATAACATCCAAGACGCATCTTTTTTAATACAAACATTTTGTTGTTATCATTGCTATTTAGCAACAAAACATGGAATACCAGTATACCTCCTAAAAACTAAAATTGAACAACACAGAGGGCAATAGAAAGGCACATGGTGGGTATGAGCAGACTGCAACACACAACTCTTGGGCAATTCCAAAGAACAGTTGTAAACAATGTCATCAATGATTTGCAGGACAGGAAGAGAAGATGGCTAAGTGATGTAGTAAGAGAAAAAGATGATGGGTCAATGGTCAAAGTACTTTACTGCTATCCTCATAATGTTGTCAGAAAATGAGGATCTCCTTCACCATATTGGATGTTTCCCATATGGTGAACTTTTCAGAGAAGAAGGGCAAGAAGAGGCAGCCTGGCTAGACTTCAATATATATTACTGGAGGAAATATATATATTGGAGGAATTTATGAGGTCACCAATCCATTGAAGTGTTTCAGCAGAGATAGATAAAATGGTGGCTTTTTAATGGAATAAATGGCTTTGGAGATTGAATCATCTTTGGTAGACATCTTTTAGATAACTCCAATAGAGGACGATATGGAAGCAGTGGACCTCATTCTGCTCCCACATGATTTTAATTTCTTCTATATTCTGACACCTTTTTTCCCATTTCTTGGAGACTAAAAGTATCTGGTATGACAATATCTATTTAAAATGCTCTTAAATTTTTATAATCCAGGGTGATTGTGGACAACTCTTCATTCTACAATGACACTTTGACTTCAGTAAGATATATTTGCTGAATTCTCAAGACTATGTAGAGGGTTGTAGCTGTACTATGGGAATGTCTTCTGTTATTTTATAAAGAAAAGAGTTTCAAAAAGTTATCACCTTTTTGAAATTTCAAGTATTGCTGTAGATAAGTGCCTCTTTTGTTGTTGTTACTGGTGTTTCTGTCATTGAAGGATTTGTGCAATATGATACATAGAGCATAAATAAGTTAGCTTTGGAGCCAGAAAAGATTGAGATCAAGTTTCACCTCTGACACAAACTGACCGTGTGACTTTTGGCAAGTCGCTTCTTTTCCCTAGGGCTCTTTCCTCATCTGCAAATGAAAGAATTGGACCAGATAGTCCTATGTTTTCATCCAGCTCTAGGTCTAGGACTTATGATCATAACACAAAGTCATTTCAAGATGGAGATAATACTGAGACAAGGGGGAGTCAGGAAAGACTTCATCTAGGAGGTGGTTCCTGGGCTATATTTCAGAGGAAGCTAGAGATACTTTAAGGAGAAGAGAAAGGAGTTTTGTTCGAGGCATGGAAGTCATGTGCAGCAAACAGCTAGCTAGTGAATTAGACTGCAGTGGAAAGCGGGTAAAAGGATGTATATAATATTCAGTAGACCTTGAAAGGAAGGTAGAAACCAGATTATGGAGAAGTTCAAATGCTAAGCTGGGTATACTGTGGTTTACTTCAAAGGCAAAAAAGGAGCCCCTGAAAATCTTCGAGGGGTACTTCCCAAAGGCAGCACACTCTATGGATTTCACATCCATTACTGATCTTGACCCTAAAACCTACAATGGTAATGATGATAGCATTAATTATCATATTGGTAGGTACTTTGAGGGCATCTCATTGGATGGAGTGGTGACCCTAAAATCAGAAGAACCTGAGAATTTGGCTTCAGAAGTTTATTAGATACATAAGCCTGAGTAAGTCACTTACTTCCAATTGCCCCAAAATAAATAGAAGGCAGAAAGATAGAATGGATAGTAGATGAATGAATGAAAAAATAAAATAGGCAATCCTAAAGGGAAAGCATCTGAGGATATTTGAAGGCATGAGGTAGCCTGCAAAATCCAAAAAGGGAAAACTAGAGCATTGCTGTTGGACTAGTTCAGCCTTTCAAGGTTCGCTGGTCACCTAGTCCAGCAAAAGGGAGAAGTCATCATGGGGATTGATGACCATCTCTCCCAGGGAGCATCTCAGAGTATTTTCATTAAGAGAACATTTCCTGGATTTGGAGGACATGTTTCAACAAGCAAGCATCAAAGTCAACTCAGGGAAGACAGAATAATTAATCACAGACCAGGGTAGGGCTGACCAACTGGCAGATGAACCGATAAGGCCTTTCAAAGGAAGTGGTATACCCGAGGAGCGTGGCTGCACCTGGCTGCCCCTTGGATTGAGATTTGTAAGCAGAGATAAATGTTTTCCCCATACATTACAAAGTGGGGGAGATTGCTCAGAAGACCGAGGGCAGGGGGATTGGGAGGGATGCTTTCACTTTCTACAAGGTGAGAGAAAAGTAGTCTCACGTCCTATACATACTATCTCTCTCTCTCTCTCTCTCTCTCTCTCTCTCTCTCTCTCTCTCACACACACACACACACACACACACACTCATGCACATGTACACACATACACAAACACACCCCTCTTCCTCAGACACATGGGATTTACAATGTACTCTCTGTGCCCATGTAAGGGTGTGACTTCTCTTTCATCTTCTCTAAGGTTTCTCAGAATTCAGCTAGGTAGGGGATGAGGATGAGGAGGAAGTGAGGCAGGGACTGTGTGTGTAGATAGAAGGGGTGGGGCATGATGATAGCTCTGACCACAATAGTAGGTCCACTCTAAGACCAGACTTTAAAAAGTTGGCATCTCTCATAGACTCTTAGAGACTTTAAGAGTTGGGGGTGGGGGAGGGAGACTTTTGAGATTCTGCCCAATCTCATCATTTGACAAATGAGAAAAATATGATCCAGAGAAGTCAAATAAGGCAGCTTTGTATGGGGGGAAGAGCCTTTCCTTGTAGCCAGCAGACGCTTAGATTCAAATCCTGCCTCTGACACTTCCCAGCTATGTGACCATGGACAAGAAATTTCAATTCAACCTATTTCCTCATCCATAAAAGGGAAATAGCTTAGAAGGTAAGCTCTTTGAAACCAGGATTGTTTTGTCTTTGTCTTTGTATCACTCCTGATGCTTCCTTAGCATATAACGTAGGCTTAAAAAGTGTTTGGTGAATGACTGTTTGATTGTGCATTTATTAAATACCTTTGTATGACAGGTACCATACTAAGCATAGGAGATACAAAGATAAAAATGAAATACAACTTTTATTCTCTAGGAAGGACTCACTTCATAAACTCATGGTGGGGATAATATAAAATTAAACATACAAAGAGCCTTGTATACCTTAAAGCACTGTATAAATAAGTTATGTTTTTAATGTGATTTATCCAAGTCACACGGTTAAGAAAGGGCAGGTACAGGGACCCACAGCCAGGGCCTCTGCTTCCACAGAATCATGGATCTAGACCCTTATAGACCAAACTGAATTTTTTACAGATAAGGAAACTGAGTCCCAGTAAAGCCAAGTAACTTGCTTAAGATCCCACAGAGGCAGAATTTGAATACAAATCTTCAGACTCCAGAGCCATTGTTCTCTCTATCATGTTACCTCCTGTATTCTATTACATCATATGGTATGCTTTCCAGAGTTCAGATGGGGGAGAAAAATAAACACATTAGCTAAGTGTCACCATAAGCTGACAAGTTCAAGGCTGCCTTCTTTTTAACTCATAATCGATAAAGGTCAAACAGTTCCCACGCTACATGGATCCAGTTCCTCTAAAGATACTATTGATTGTTTTGGAACCACAGTCTCTGTCCAAATAGGTCTATATCTCTTTTGTCTAACATTGAGTTTCCCAAATAAATTTGACAGTTTGCTGCTACAGTTTTGGTCCCATCTGCCTTTATTCCCATCTTTGCCTTCTATTACTGCTATCTTCTCCACCATGGAACCAGCAATCAGTCATGAGCTTTAATGGCATCATTTCCTCTCTCCCTCCACATCCCAAAGATCTGTACCTTGATTTTTTTTTCTCATTAAAACACACTCATAAATGATTTTTATGTGACCCCATGGAAAGGTCAGTAAGACAGAAAAGCAAACTTCACCGCAAGTTGTAACCTGGGCACTCCACTCAAATTGGGGCATCCCTCTCAAGCACTCAGGGTAACTCAGATTCCAGGGTCTAGGTCACTCTGAATCTAGACGAGCCCAACCTCTGCTTGAACCCCTTGGCCATGCAAAAGCATCTGCATTTAGCCCACTCTATATTGGGCATCTGACTGGATGAGATCTGATTATGAGAAATCCTCAAGGATTCTTCTATAAAGAAGGGATGTGTGCAGTCTTTAGCCATTAATCACAGATATGGGGCAGGAAGGGTTCATTAAGAAAATTACTCTCAACCCTTTCATGTGACAGAAGAGGAGACTAAGGGCCAGAGTTATATGACTTGCCCAAAATCACATAGGTGGAAATAGAACTGGTCTGCGAACCCACAGAATTATAGAGAAAGAGAACTGCCTAGATATGCATGAAAATCCTAAGGAGTCTAGTACCTTGATTATAAAATAAGTTTAGACAACTGTCTAGTCCTCTAAGAAAGCTTCCATTATGATGGGTGACAGAGACCACCACTCGGGTTGTAGAGACACCTATGAAGAGCTCAATACTTTCAGCTTGTTCTTCATTGTGGTGTTCTGTCTCTGAAGGCAGCAAAGCATATTGAATAGAGATTTCAAATGCTGCCTCAAACTTTTACTAGCTGTGGGGCCCTGGACAAATCACTTAACTTCTCTGCCTCAGTTTTCTCATCTGAAAAATGAAAGGGTTGAATTCTATAACCTCTAAGCTTCCTTCCAACTCTAAATCTATGATTCTACAATATGACTCTGGTTTTTATAACAATATCTGGAATATAGTAAATGCTTAATAAGTGCTTTTTCATTCATTCATTCACTTATAATTTCTGTGAACCCCTAATACTATATCAAACTTTGCAGAGCTTTTTCTTCTTAACAGCCCAGTGAAGTAGGTTATAAAAATATCATCAGCACCATTTTACAACTCAGGGGGGTGGGGGGGAAGACTCCTAAGATTGAAATGACCTGGTCACAAATCTAGTTAGAGGTTAAGAGTTCATCAGATTCCAAGTTCAGTGTTCTTTCTTATAGCAACTTGGTATCAAGGCACTAAGCTTATGATGAAAAATATACCTGACAACAAAGTAATAATAATAGCTACCATTTACATAGCTTCTTCAGGTTTGCAAAGCACTTTATATCTATAATCTGGCATACCCTTGCTCTGTCTTGTCATCCCTCCCCATTTGCAGCTTATATATACACACTCCCCAAATCCCAACCAGCCCCTGACATACCAGAATTACCTGTTTACTGGAAGACATGTTGGTGAGTGTACTAATACTACTGGTGTCTGTGACCACCATGGCAGACGGAAACCGGGAGGTGTGGGAATACTGGGGGGGTTCCTGCTTGTGCGCGTACACTGGAGAGAAAGAGGATGAAGAAAGTCAGCAAGCGTACAGTGATGGGTAAATCGTAGTCACCCTGTGGAGAGAGGATCCACACTGTCAGTGTCACTTAGCTGAGTTAGCCTTGGGTGGGGGTGGTACCTATAAAATAGATCCCTAAAACTATGGGAATGGTGTCATTCTCCTAGTTTTCTACATATTATCAAGGAAAAGACAAGTGGTTAAATGGGTTTAGAATAGAAAGCATCAACTAAAACATGGGGCCTATGAAACCTTGGCTAATGCCAGCTGAATTCGATAAGCACATATTAAATACCTACTATGTGCAAGATACTGGCGTTATGGCATTTTTGTGTGTACAAAGACAAAAACAAAAACAAATATCATTTTCCCCTGCCTTCCAAAAGCTTTCATTCTGATGAATTGATTTTTTTTTTACTAGACTTTTTCTTTTATTGGTATAGAAAATTCTGATAAAGAAATCCCTCTTCTAAAATAAGTCAGAGCCTGTTTTGCATTTATAGGGTTAGAGTTACCTTTGGGAACTAAAAGGTTAAGTGACTTGTTCTGGATCATGTAGCTAGTAGGCTATAGCAGAGGTGAAAGCATCTAGGGATGGAACATTAAAAACAATGCCAAACTTGTCTATGATGTTACTTTTGCTTCTCTTCCTTCTTTGTCCTTCCCTTCCTCCTTCTCGCTTTCATTGTTCCTGTCCCTGCCCTTATCCCTGTCTCTGTTTCTGTCTCTGTCTCTGTCTGTCTGTCTGTCTGTCTGTTTCTTTATCTTTCTTTCTCTCTGTGTCTCTTTCCTTTGCTCTATAGATAGGTGAGGGATAGATTCAGAAATGAAGGTGGCATAAAAACAAAATATTATTAATAAAAATTTGATTTTTAAAATGTATGTGCTAAACTCTGAGAAACTGAAAAATCACTAAAGATTTTGGAAAAAAAATAGAGAAAGAATCATACTTCCTATTTATGGCAGGGGACAGATGTGGTCCCTTTGTCATATGTGGTCACTGCATTAGGTATATATGCTTATTTGCTTTTCTTTGTTACAAGGGAAAAATCAGTCCCTTGACTGAATAAGGAAAGATAAGGAAAAGATTTTTTTTCTTTCAGAAATGTTAGTTATGAAAGGTATCCATGGAACCTTTTTCCTTTTTAATGTTTGTGCTAGTCTGTACTTTAAAAGGGCCTCATGGGATGGCTGGCTCATCTCATCCAATAAGGGATGTTTGACCTTGACATTCTAGAGATAGCCCAATTGGAAGCAATACCAGCCTTGGGCTGGGTCACTTGGGAGGTCAGCCTGAGTCTTGGACTTAGTAAGGGAAGGGCCATGAGAGTAGGGGCCAGGAGGAAGAGTTCTGGTGAGTAAAGTTTGGGTTCAGATTGAGGGTCTGGCAGATGCTGAAAGGTCATAAAAATGTGATTGGAATTGAAATGGGAATCACAAACCTGCTGTATAGATTCTACAGGGACCAGGAACCATTGAGACATAGACTGACTTGATTTTGTTCCCTCAAACCCCAGAAAACTCCTGGCTCTAATTCCTACTCCTAACTTCCACTTAACTATGTGACCCTGAACAAGTCACCTGACCCTGTTGGCCTCAGTTTCCTCACCTGTAAAATGATCTAGAGAAAGAAATGACAAACCACTCTGGGATCGCTGCCAAGAAAACCTCAAATGGGATTATGAAGAGTCAGACATGACTGAAAAATGACTGAACAACAACATGTTCCTTCACAGAGACTGATTCCCAGTTTCTCAGAGGAAAGCTGTTTATGTCTATTGTTGGAGATGTTTTATCTAAACAAGGAAATCAGCCTTCTCCTGGGACTTATTACCTGCACTTAAGTGAGAGTTGAGTCTGGAACTGGGCCTGGAGCATCTTTCTAGGGACGCTGACAGAGGCCGGGGACAATCCCCTGACAAGACATTTGATGGCAGTTACAAGAGGGAGGCCAGACTGGGCCTGCCTTTGGGGACAATTTAGAGAGAAAGAAGTGGGAAATTCCTCCCTGAAGCATGGGTATGACTTTCTCCTGCTATCTTTTCCCCCAAGATTCATTATGTTGCCTGGAGAAATACAAAGGTGAAGAGGAAGTGAGTCAGAAAGGATGCTGGAGGTCTCCTATATTATCCTGTGGTTTAAACTCATTATATAAACATTCCCTATTCCTGCAACTGCTGGAGTCTGCCCTCCCAAATGACCTTGTCTTTATTTATATCTCTCCACTATAAAAGATTCTGCATATGGTTATGTATAGGTTTATTGCTTCTCCACTAGAATAAAAGTTCCTTGTGGGTAAGGATTGCTTCACTCTTTATACTTGCACATTCTTTGTGTGACTGGCACATTTGGTACCTGCTATATTCATGTTTATTGATTGATGTATTTGGCGAGGAGGGGTTGCATCCTCTTGGAAGGATCCAAGAAGGGGAAGGACTCAAAAAAGTTAGAGTTGGATAGCACTTTAGAGACTGTCTAGTCTAGGGGATCTTAATCTGGAGTCCATGAGCTTGCTTTTTTAATATACTGATAACTATATTTCAATAAAATTGGTTCCTTTTATATTTTATTTTATGCCTTTAAAAACCACTAAAGGGGGTCACGATACCATAAAAAGGTTAAAAACACTGATATGATCCCCTCCCCAGGTTCATATCATCATCTTCCTGTAATTACTTTGTATGTTTATATACATAGATGTGCATGTGCATACACACATACATAGAAACACAAGTCTGTCTATATGTATATATTTATATTTACATTGTAACATATATACATGTGTATATATGTATATTCGTATTTATATATTATATATAGATGCACATACACCTATATAAATATATGTATTTGTGTGTGTGTGTGTGTGTGTATGTGTGTAGTTTTCTCCCCTACTTCCTCCACCGAATATAAACTCACCGAAGGCAGGGATTGTTTTGTTTTTGTCTGTTTTGTTCCCAGTACACAGTATCGGGAGCCTGGTACATAGTAGGTGCTTAATAAGTGAAAGTAAAATGGAATTCAACTGAATGAAAAAAAAATGAGGCCCAGAAGAAAGTACCAGCCCAAGAAACTGAATATTACCTTTTCATTTTACAGAAAAGGAAACTGAGGCACAGAGAAAATGAATGGCATCTCAAGTTAAGTTTGAACCCATGTCTTCCTGAATACAAATTTAGTATCCTCTCCATTAAAACTCAATCCTTCTAAGCCTCTCTCTGCTCTGCCCAGTGGCCCCAAATTGAATTCAATAAATCCTATTTACTCCCTCTGAAAGGAGGTGACCATAATCTGCACTGGAACATCGAGGGATCAAAACTTGGAGGAGGACAGAAAGAGGGGGAGCCTTGTCAGGTCTTGTCCACCCACCCCCCCCTTGCCGGCTCCTTACTGTGGGAGTTCTGGAGCTGAGTTACTGCCGCCATGAAAGGCTGTTGGGCCATGGGGTTTCCAGGGGGCTGCTGTAGGAGCGACTGCTGATGAGGGCTGTGCAGCTGCGGGGGGAACTGGGCGGGCTGCAGGGCGGCCAAGCTGCCCGCCACACTGTTGATGACAGGGACACTCTGGCCTTGGGACGTGTTGAGGCCTGTGGGAGCAAGAGAAGACAGTGGAGAAGCCTTTGGACACAGGGACTCCCAGCTTAGCAGCTGCTCCCTCCCTCTCACCTGGGGCTGGCAGGTACCTCTGGGAAAATTGTGCTGGGAGAAAAGAGCCTGGGGGCTGGGGAGAGACACTGATGGAGAAAAGGGAAGTGGGAGGTAAGAGACACAAACAAAAAGAAGGGAAGAGAGAAGGAAACACATAAAGAGAAAGAGACAGAAAGAAATAAAGAGAAGGGGAAGGGGGAGGAGGAGACAGATGTAAGGGATACTTCCACACAGAGAGAGACAGAGAGGAGAGGGAGACAGAGAGAGACACAGAGACCCACAGAGAGACATGGAGACAAGGACAGAGACAGAGAGACAGAGAAGGAAGAGGAGGAGGAGGAAGGAAGGGGAGACAGAAGAAAAGATAAGAGAGGAAAAGAGAAGACAAGAGAGGGAGAAATAGAAGAGCAGGAGAGAAAAACAAAGAAAGACACAGAAAAAAGGAGGAGGAAGAGGAAGAGGAGGAAAGAAAAGAGAGGAGAGGAATCATCTTTTGTGTCAAGAAAAAACCAGTACAAGTCTTGCCAGGTGTCTCTGACACCTTCCCTTTTGACTTTCCCATTTCTTATGGCATAACACTATTCCATTACATCTATATACCATCATTTGTTCACCATTCTTCAACTGATGGACATCTGTATATGATGGAGATCTTCCAGTTCTTTGTCACCACAAAAAGAACTGCTATAAGTATCTGTGTGCATTAGTCTTTTCCCTCTTTTTTCAATATCTTTTTAATCTAAGCCTAATAGAAAGTAATATTGCTCTGTCAAAGTATCTGCTCAGTTTAATAATCTTTAAAGCAATAAATATTATAGTTTTATTTTTGCTTGTTTTTTTCTGGATGGGAAGGAGAGAAAATAAATGCTTTCAAATTGAGAAAAATAAATTTAAATTTAAAATTTAAAAACAGAGAAAATTAATTCTCCCCATCAGACTACAATTCAGACTGTGAATTCAGGATACAATGTGGTATCTGTGCTAAAGCGGGGTTCATTTAGCTCCTAAGAGGTGCTAATTTGCGTCCAACCAGAAGAGGGCAGGAACGTGAAGGAGCCCAAGCTCAGCTCAAAGTCATTCTCTTGTACCTGGAGCAATCTGAATATTCCTAGCTGGTGTGATGTATTAAAAACGTTGACCAATTTTCCATCTATAGTAAAAAGTGAAGCAGGATGGGACTGAGAGAGATAGGTCTGAATTTAAGTGTCAAGCATCGAAAGATTATAGTTAGGGAGCAGGACCGATGTCACATAAGAAGGAGCTAGCATTAGAGTCTGTCCTTACAAGTAGATGTAGTGGGTATCATCGTTTTCCCAACCACTGTGTGTGCACTCAGTTCCCTTGACATCAAGATGGCGGTACCAGGACCTGGCTACTGTATCTGGATCCTATTACATCACGACACTTTTCTACTTTTGAATTTAGGATCAAGTCCTCTGCAGACCTTCCCAAAATTCTCCCTCAAGAGTGTGTACTGAACTCCAAAAGCAATAGCTAGAGAGGCCTAATTACTAAGTGTGACTTGGGAGGGATAGTTGGGGTTTAGAATACAATACCACATAATGAGAGGAAGTGAGAAATGAGCAGGGTGAGGAAGAAAGGAAAAGGAATATTAAAGCAGTGTTTACACATTGTCAGGTACAGGGGGTCCCTATATCAAGTGGATTTGCTTAATTGTTTTCTTTGTTACAAGAGAGGAGTTGATCTGGAGGTTGGGGCAAGGTTTTCCCTCCCATAAATAACTGAGAGGTGATGAAACCTCCTCTTCACTCCCTAACCCACCAACTATGTCATAGATCAGAGAAACACAGATTTACAGCTTGAAGGAAATGTAGAAACCATCTTGCCCCTCTTTTTCTTGATAAGGAAATAAGAGTCTTACTAAATTATTTGACCACATTGACAACAAGAAGTATAAATGACACCAGTCTGACTCCAAATCTATTATCTTTTCCATCATACTATATGCACATATAATATGAGGGAGGACTTGATAACTGCCTCATTTAAAAAAAAAAAAAAAAAGGTCCCCAAAGAGGGAGAAGCAGAAAAAAGGGGGATGTTTTTTCTCAGGTATCCCAAGTGAAGTGAAATAGGCAAAGTACATCAGACACATGTAAGGAGCCATAGACTCTAAGTGGGTCGAAGACCTTTTTTCCCTGCCCATCCCCCCCAATCCAATCCAAGATAAAGCAAAGCTCTCAACAATTGCACATTGGGAGTTTTCGCTGATATTGTTATCAGCTGTCTGGAAGGCTGGAGCCTTTGGAAGAATTACAAGAGCAGCAATGATCTTCTTGGTTTGTGGAGGGTGGGGTGCTCAAGAGGGTCTCTGCTTTCTGATATTCCTCAAAGCTTCTCAGTCTTCTACACCCCCAATAACTCTGGCTCTCTCCAGCTCTTCACCATTTCATCTGATACCTTTTTTCTCCTTTTCCCCACTTATTTGCCAAAGATTTTTAGTTCTGGGGAAGTCCCATTGATCTAGTGTTTATATTGGAATCTACAAGTGGCCTCCAAGACCATCTAGTTCAACCCCTTCATTTTACAGATGAAACTGAATCACAGAAAAGTGAAATAACTAAATCATGCAAGTAGTAAGAGGTGGAATTTGAATCCAGATCTTCTTTCCAATTCACCACAGAGATAGCTCTTTCTGTGAAATGGGAAACTTATAATTTCATTAACAAAAGAACTCCCTAATGAAAAGAGTCTATCAATGAAGCTTGACCCCTTATCTGAAACTTACAGTCTTAGAGAGCCTCCTAGAATACTGGGAGATTGTGACTTGACCAAGGTCACACAATACAGTGGCATGGCAAAGACAGAACCCTAACCCAGAGCTGCCTAGCCTAACATCAGCTCTCTATGACATCATACTATGAGAAAGGAAGTAATTCAGTTTCTCTTAGTTTCCAATGTCCTAAGCATCTGATAAGGGGACTGAGAAAGGAATGAGATCCTGTCCACACAAAGAGTTTCATGATAATCATGTTTGATACTAAAAAAAAGTACATGGAAGTTTTTGAATCATCTAATTTGATCTTTTCACCCCTTTGTGAGGACTATAGGTATTATTGTACCCATTTCACAGATGAGGAAATTGAGGCTGGAGTACTGAAGTGACCTATAATTACACAGTGCAGAGAGGGGAAATCTGATTCCAGAGAAATAGTGTGACTTACAGAATGAAAAATCGGGAAGACCTGAGTTCAAATTCCATCTCTGTGTATACTATCCATGTTATCACTAACAATCACTTAAAATCCCTCAGTTTACTTATATACCAAGTAAATATTCCTTCCTGCACTAAACTTATGCTCATAGGATCATAAAATAATCACCAGCCTTTATACAGCCTTGAAAGTTTCCAAAGTACTTTATATATATTATCTCATTTGAACTTCACAACAACTCTGGAAGGTAGATGCTATTACTATTATTATCCTAATTTTACAGATGAGGAAAAATGTGTGATTAAGAGACAGAGAGACAGAGAGAGACAGGGAGAGATTAAGTGACTTATTCAGGATCACATAGGTAGTAAGTATCTTCAACCAGATTTAAACTCAGGTTTTCTTGACTCCACTTCCAATACTCTATCCATTGGGCCATATGATTCTGTGATCTCGCTGAGTTCTGAAAGTTCAATCCTCTAAGTACCATTCCGTGTTTCAGTCTGAGTACATAGAAATTGTTACCATTTCTTTCTTCCTCTCCTACAATCCTGAAGCAAGATCTCAGTGATGAAAATTCAAGAATAAATCTAACGAGGGAGGATTTCAGTAGCAATGGCAAATGGTTTCTGGCAACCTTATCCAAACTTCTTCAGTTCTTCATACTATTCTCCCTGGCTAAAACAGGAAGGAAAAGTAACTTCAAGATTGTTGAAAAACAGGCTCAAGTCAGTGTTGAGCAGTTCTTGAATGAAGAGAAGGGGGAAAAAAGAATTGGGATAGCTTATCTATAACCACAAATCATCTAGAGAAGTCTAAAGAACAGCAGGATGGCTTCAATCTCTGGAGCCCCCATTCAAATGCCAATGTTGACATATGCAAACACTCCATATGGCTCCAACTACTTCATGATTCAGGCGATGGCCCATGGGAAAGCCTTGCATGATTACAGCCTTTCATCTGGTGAGCTCCTTAAAGGTCCCTGTGATTTTCACTTGATTATCTCCTTTTGATTAAAAAAAAAGGCATTGACTTCCAAGCAGCTGAGGAAAAAGGGATGGCAAAATGTTTTTGAATAGACCATTTCAGGAGCAATTGAGTTCATACTGTAGGTGTTACTGGTCCTGGAGTGAAGAATATCTCAATCCACATCTAAACTGAGACATTTTAAAGTTATGAGACCCTGGGAGAGTCATTTAACCTATTTGCCACAATTGAGTCAAATATAACATGAGGATAAGTAACAGGGTTATTGTGAGGATCAAATGAGATAATATCTGTAAAATGCTTAGTACAATACCTGTCACATAGTAGGCTCTCGATAAATACTTATTCCTCTCTCTCCCTCTCCCCTCATTTATTTCAGCTCTGTATCATACATGTAAAAACAATGGAGGGAATAAACACATTAGATTTCCTCAAAGAAGAGAGATAAAGCTACCTAGAAAGAGGGGAGAGAAAAGAAGGAGCAGCGAAAGCATCATTAAATTGAGCATGCCCTCTGATCAAGTCATAGATGCCATTACTAGGGCTATAACCCAAAGAGAACAAATAAAGTTAAATTATATAGCAAGAAGCAGAACCAATATCTGAATAGAGGTGCCTTAGCGCTAAAGCCAAGGTTGTTATGCAAATATTTTTAATATGCATAAAAATGTACACATATGTACAAAAATATTTACAGCAGACTTTTTGTGGTGACAAAAAACTGAAGGCCTAAGTAGATGCTCATCTGGGGAATGGCTAACAAAATTAGTCTATAAGTATGAGACATGATATATGGATATAATGTATTACATATCATTATCCTGCAAGAAATAAGGAAAGGGACAGATTTAGAAAAACCTTGGAAGACTTGTATGAACAAATGCCAAATAAAGTGAGTAGAAACAGAACAACAAGTTATATAGTCACCACATATAAAGAAAAGCAGCTTTTGTAAATTTAAGACCTCTCATCAGTGGAATGACCAATCATGACTCCAGGGGATCAGCAATGAGCCATTCTACATCCCACCTCAACCCTTTTAACAGAGAGGTAGAATCATTTTTGGACAGAACCAATGCAGGAATTTGTTTTGCTTGAGTATGCATGTTTGCTACAACAGCTTTGTTTTTATTTTCTTTTTTTTCCCCAATGGTGGAGACAAGTGGGAGAAGCATTTGCTTATTAATTGATATCAAAACAACAACAACAACAACAACAACAACTAAAAATAAACTATAAATAAACAAAAGGAAAGTTTTAAAAATCTAGGACAGAGTGGAGCAAGGGCAGGTAACTAGTGCTGTTACTGCTGAATAGTTTTTCAGTCATGTTGGACTCTTCTTGAGTCCATCTGGGAATTTCTTGGGAAAAATACTGGAGTGTTTGCTATTTCCTCCTTTAGCTCATTTTACAGATAAGGAATCTAAGACAAACAGGATTAAGTGATGTCTGGATTCATAGTTATAGTAAGTGTCTGAGGTCAGATTTGAACTCAAATCCTTCTGACTGGCCATTCCAGGACTGGCCACTCTATTCAGTACACCATCTAGCAAGAACTAAATTATTCTGGGGGCAAGGTAGGACAGCAAGTTCAGGCAGACCCCACTTAACATCACTAATTGATTCTACAAAGTATGGTATTAAGTAAAGAAATGATAGAGAAAACTGTCAGTTTCCCAGGAACAATATTATAGATGGGTGATTAGCTGAAAATCCTTAAAGCAGGATTTTGCAACTTTTCAATAGAATTTAGACATAATTTAAGGCTGTTATTGTGAAGTGAGATGATTTCATGCCTGCAGAGATGATAGAGAAGATTCAAGGAAGAGAAGATTGTTAAAAAGTCCTTTCAGATCATTTACCCCAAGTTTCTCATTCTTCACAAGAGGAAACTGATACATAACCCTCCCCCCCCCAAAAAAAAAAAAAGAAATTGGAAACAACTATGATCCCATAGCTTGTTAAGTATCAGACTTGGGACTGGATCACAGATACAGGCCCTCAAATGGCATCTATCACCCATAACATGAGACCTGGATCTCTGATGTCATTGGAATGGGGAATGAAAGTGGGGATACTCTACCAATGCCAATATATCAAATTAGCTGCTTAAAGCCCAAGGTCTCCTGGTTTATAAATACATGTCAGAGGCAGGGACCTGAACTCAGATGGACCCAGAGGCTAGATTGCTATCCATGAAGACATCAACCATATTAGGTAGTCAATGCTTACAGATTGAATAATGGACCCCCTGCCTAAAGCCTTTCCCGCTGCACCAAAGGAGATATAGTCTCTGTTGTGTCTCCTTGGCAAATCTTTCTAAAGGTCTCTATTTCCATTTGGAAAAGCACAGATGCATAAAGCATGATCGTGAAAACTCATGTGTATTATAGATGTCTGAGAGACACAGATACATCTAACCTACTTCAACATTTCACCACTTCCTTCTGAGATAGCAGAAAAGTCAAATTCTAAATGAGGAATTCATAATGTGAAGTCCACCAGCTTTCAAAAAAATTATTTTGTTAACTATTTTTGGTTTACATTGTAAAGCCTGGACCAGGCTTTGAACCTCTATTTGCCTTTGTTTCCTCATCTGCAAAAATGAAAACTGTAATAGCATCTACCTCACAGGATTTGGGGGAGGATCAAATGAGATAATATGTAAAAAGTGCTTTGCAAAGTTTGAAAAGCTGTACAAACACTTGTTTTTATTACTATTTGTATGTATTTAAAAACATGTTTCTGAAAAGAAGTCCACGGGCTTCTATGGAATGTATTGTCAGAAACATCCAGGACCCCCACAGAGGTTAAGAAAACCCTGCTCTTGAATCTTAGAATCATAGAACTTGAAAGAATCCTAGCCTTTGGCTCTTTTTTTTTTTTTTTAAGGACATCTGTTTTCTCCTTAAAATTCTCCAGATAGGAATATGCTACAATTTCCCTTTGTTGTCACCTTCAGTATTCTATCATGGACAGTAAAGAAATTAACCCTTGGGTCTCAACACCATATTTCTGTTTTAATTTGGGCCTCATCTCATCTGATGCTATGCATCAACATGGATGACAAACATTAGCACTGCCTGGCAGTGTAAAGAGTAGAAGCAGAAAATCTGGGTTCAAATTTCACCTGTCTGATTTTGGGCAAGGCCTCAGTTTCTTTATATGTAAAATGAAGTGTTTAGATTAGTTCCCATTTAGTGGTTCACAAACACACAGGGACGATAGTCTAAGACGATTGCTCTAAATATTCTTTAATAACATCGTAAGCAATAAAAAATTGGGAAATATTATTTGTAGTATATTAAATTATCCCAGGGGTTATCCCAGGGGCTCTTACAGTTCTAAATTTCTGATTCAAAATTACCTAAAGTCCCTAGACCTCAGTTTCTTCATCTGTAAAAGAGTGGATTGGACTACATATGCCCCTGAAGATCCTTTCCAACTCTAAACCTATCATCCTTCTTAAAGAAAGCTAATTGTAACTTCTTAGTCTCCTCAGTTTAAGGAGGTAAGACTCCTTAAAGTCTCCTCAGTAAGGTAAGTCTCCTAAGGTAAGTCTCAGTGAGGTAAGTCTCCTCAGTTTAAGGAGGTAAGTTGCTAAGAAGGTAAAACATTTCAACCTCAGGGAATAAGTAACAAATGATGGGTGGTGGGAGATGGATATGTGCTAGTCACTCGTGATTCTGTGCCCACTCATCTCTCTGCACCCTGAAAATTAAGAATGTAGCTTACTTTGTGCAATGGCCATGACTCCTGAGAGAGGTGCCATGATGAGGTTTTGAGATTGCTGGGGATTGTGGTGGGAAAGGCTGTGGATGTTCGTCAGGGTGCTGACTGGGGGCAAGCCCCCTCCTGAGACGGAGATCTGCCAAAAGAGAGAAGAGAACAACATGACCGGAGGAAGAAGAGGATGCAAAACAAAATTCAACTTTATGCTTCAACTCAGTATCCTTCACTTTCGATTTTATTGAGTCATCTTGCCTAAGAGCTCTTGTTCCCACTGCAATGGTTGGCATCTCATATCTGCTCTGACGGAAACCTTAACCCCAAGCCTTAGAATTCTGTAGGAGTGATATTGAGGAAATAGAATGGTGTGGGATGACAAAAATAATTAAATGAAGGAAATCATTATATTGTGGTTGAGAGTGGAGAAGAGGAGAAACAGGACAGCCAAATGAATGAATGAAAAGGCATCATTTACATGTTTACTATTTTTTAATCACTGAGGATGAAAATACAGTCCCTGCCCCCTAATAGAGTATCCAAGGGGAATTCCTAACTCTGGCTGTTGCAAAGAGTAGGGCAAGCTTGCTGGGCATTTACAGCACCCAGCTAGTCTGTCACTAGCAGTCATTGCCACTTCTTAAAGATTTTGCCCCTAACTTGCAATAAAATCCATTTCTTTTTAATCTTCATTATTAAAAAAAAAAAAAAAGTCTACCTAGGCTGGGGATACAGAGGGGAAAGCACCAAAATTTAAGAGATTTATAGCTATCGTTAAAAGCATAAAATTATTTCCCCATTAAATTCAATAAATATATATTAAACACCAGCATGCTTTATAGAGAGAGGCTTAGCCTTAGAAATTACACCCGAAGTTGTAATTCTACTTATGATAAATAAATTTGTATGACTGTATGGGCAGTCATTTAATCTCTTTAAAAGGGAAAAGAGAACAAGAATTTATTAAGCACCTACTATGTGATACACACTGTGTTAAGTGTTTACAAATATTTTCTTTGATCTTAAAACAGCCTAGTAAAATAAGTGCTATTATTATCCTCATTTTATAGGTAAGAAAACTGAGTCCAAGACACTCTAATTGACTTGCTCAGTGTATTATACAATTAAGTGTTTGACAGAGCATTCAAATTCAGGTTTCTTTCAACTCTAAGTCCCGAGTTTTATTTAGTATATCATCTAAGTTCACTCCCATACATCTAGGTACCTCTTTTCTGAAGATGGTCTTTCCACACCAGGAAGTAGCTAGCCCAGTGAAATCACAGGCCTGGACCACAAATAAGCATTTAGAATTGGAGATACAAAGGCAAACATGAAAACCTGACACTAATTTATTTTCAGCTTCAAGAACTTACAAATGTAAGTCTAATGTAATGTCTAGTAAAATTATTAGACTTTCTTAAAGTTTGGCTCTTTAAATTTAGTGAATTGGGTGAGGGAGAAACATGTTCCCCTTCTGAACACATATTCCCACTTCTGACCCTAAGATTACTGACCCATAGACATCTCCCCCAAGCCTCATGTTTCTTTTAATTTCCTCATAATTTGCTACCTTGACCTCAAATTTTTCTCCATTCCCACTTCACTAAAGCAATATAATCATACTCATTTTTATTCATTGGCATGGCAATGGTGAAAATGCCAAAAAAGCACATCCTTTTTCTTTCTTTCTCTCTTGTATTCCTATAGCCCTGTGGATTGGGTTGAAAAGTTCAAATACTTTTTTTTTCAAGGAAAAAAAACAATACTGGGGCAGCTAGGTAATGCAGTGACTAGAGCACCAGCCCCGAAGTAAGGAGAATCTGAGTTCAAATTTGATCTCAGACACTTAATACTTCCTATTTGTGTGACTCTGGGCAAGTCACTTAACCCCAATTGCCTCAGGGGAAAAAACACGTGACAATTTTTCTAAGTATTTTGTATAAATTTACATATATGTGTATGCATATATAATTACACCTAAAGTAACATGTGTGTGTGTGTACACCTGTATGTATACAGACATTGCTTTCCTTAAAGGATTACAAGCTTCCTAAAATCAAGAATATTCATTCTTTGTGTTCCCATCACCATAAGACAGCATTTGGCATATAAGGGAGAGGAGAAAGACCTATAATTTCACTGGCACCAAGAGTTCCCAGATGAAGGGGTTCCCTGTTCCAATGCAGATCAATACATTCATTTCAAGTTTTATTCTTAGACAGTTGATTAAACAATAAAGAGGTTAATCAATTTGCCCAGGTTTACACAACTATCATGTGTCAGAGGAAACACTTGAACTCAAGTCTTCAAGGTTGCAAGGTTAGCTCTCTATCCATTATACTACATTGTCTCACATAATAAATTCTTACTGGTTGATTGATTGGTTTCACCAATGATGATGTGAAGAAATTTTGATACCAAACTGGTTGGAGAATGTGACTAGAAGTCAGCCAGCATCTTTTCTGGGAACTCTTATTATGGAGAGTTCTGAAGTTCAGAGGTGACACACCATTTGTATCAAGCAAGCTATTGTATGCCAATGCTGCCATTCCAGCCAAGCCAGTGGTTTCCAAGGTTAAGTTAAGAAAATGGAAAAAAAAATCAAAACAGGTTTGTGTTTTTAAATTGAGCATCAAGAAATGAGCTCGTGGTCACATGACTCAGAAAGAATTCTGACCACATCAAACAAGAGAGAACCAGCCTGTTTGCCAGACTTGTTTTTGAAATGGCAGTCATAAAATACACACACACACACACACACACACACACACACCAATAACCTGTTCCAGGACTGGACCAGTTAAGTAGCATAGTCCTTTGAGAAAGTCAAGGAAGGGACAAAAGAGTTCCTGGGATTTTTCTGCCTTTTTTTTTTTTTTTTTTTTTTTTTTTTTTTTTGAGGAATGGAAGAGGAACACACATATATATGTGTATAAATATATATACTCTATGTGTGTGTGTGTGTGTGTGTGTGTGTGTGTCTTATGCTGGATCTAAGAGCTGGAATACCTGCCTGTACAATTGCCTCTGTTCCTGCTAATGTAAAAGTATAATTTCCTCTCCCAGTTTCTATTTGCTAATTGTGTTGATGGGAGTCCATCAACTGCTAAAGTAAACTGCTAAAGAAAACAATTGAGTTTTTTGGATATTTGGGAGATACTTAGCACTCTCCCCCCCCCCCCCCCCAAATACTCCCCAGGATAACCTGATCGGCTGCCTTGCCACAGGTCACAAGGAAGACTGACTAGCCAAGGCTGGATCAATACAAATCAGTGTTCCCTTTGGGAATACACAAAGGATCTGTGATTTTGTCAACACTGGAAGCTCCTTCCTCCAGTGCAAATCCTCTATGACTTAGTAGCCAATTCCTAGGGAACCTCCTGGGGTACAGAGGTTAAGTCACTTGGCTGGAGTCACATAGCTAGTGTCACAGATAGGATTTGAGATGAGAGAGGGAAACAAGCAAGTTGATAGTTTGGGTCTTGATCCACTATATTTATCTTCTTGGGTGGAAAAATGAGGTTCAAAAAACATCTGCAAACCTCAAGGTAAAGGTTCTTTGGGATACTCAAGAGACTCGGAAAAAGTCAATTCAACTGAAAAATTAAATCTTTCCCATGTGACCTCAATGAGACCAAACTGGGTCTTAGCTAGTGGGGATTTTGGTCCCAATAGGACCAAACAGAAATTCTAAGGATTGGATTTTGTATCAATCCCGTAATAGTTTTGATTTACAGGTACAAGGGTCTTTTTTAAGAGATGAATTCTATCCATGGCATAGGTTAAAAGAACTAGGGAAGGGAAAGGCACAGGGAAGGTGGGGCAGGAAACACCCTTGCATTTTCCTTGAAGAGCACTCAGCTGGGGAAAGCAGCCCTCAGTTCCCTGAAACTAGTACTGGCTAAGCCTGCTCAAGCCAACAGAAACCACATGCTGTTTTTCCTTCAGGAAGCCAGGCAGCCAATCACCTGTGACCTGCCCTTCCTGTGTTGCCTACACAACCTAAGCATCAAGGTCTGGTGTGGCATAGGGACTTGGATGCCCCTCCCATTCTTCTCAGGTGCTCAGTTGAAGAGGCCCGAACCTTTAGGGAGTGTGCTCCAGCCCCGCCTCCATTGTGAAAACTAGCACCTCTGCATGATCTCACAAGCAGAGCATGATCCAAAGAATAAAATTTCCACTTCCGACCAAGTTTCATAAGTATCATGATGCTATTCATTCTTCCTTGCTCTTTAAGACCTGTGTGGATTTTTTAATCACTTAGAAATTCGGATCGGTTTCATTTCAATTGTAGGAAAAGATTAGAATGATATATCTGTATGCATCTTATATCCTCTTTCATCTTCCTGGATAGTGTGTAAGGCCCTTGGGGTCAGGGATAATTTTATTTATTGTTTTTTATCCTTAGCACCATAATGTGTAGCATATAGTAGAAACTCAAAAAAGTTTTTTTGAATTGAATCAAATAGGTAAAGTTTAAAGTACAAGAAGGTCTGCTTGATGAGGGGATGTCTCCAGCAATTTTGTTTCAGGTGTAATTGGGCTGTTGGATGGTGACAGAAACTATTGAAAATTTCATCCAACAGCCCAATTTTAGAAGTGTCTTCTGACCATCATCTGTGGCCTAGTTCTAAATCCCAATCTGCTCCATGCTTAATAGCAAGGAGGAAACAAACAGAAGAAGGGGGGAAGGGATGAGATGGGAGGGGAAAGAGGGCAATAGGGAAATGATTCATGATGAAATGCTTTCGGGTACGAACTCCTGACTTTAGAGCATTTAAAAAAAAAAGGAAAGAAAGAAAAGGGGGGGGGGGGAAGGAGCCAACCACCCCATGAACGAGTTTTATCAATGTGAATGTCATCAGCAGCAAAAGACAAACAGTGTCCCACCCACTGTGTTCCTTTATGAGGCATTCAATCAATAAAATGAGAGCAGCTCTCTGTCAGATTTATTGGCTGGGTTCAAACTGAACACTTCTTCCACCAGCCAAAGACAGGGTCACACAGCACTGCCTTTCCGTTCCAACTGTGAACAGCCCCTGATTTTTTTTTCTGGGGTTACAATGCTTCATTGTTTAAGGTAGGCCTTGTGAGAAGTCCTGTTTGTTTTGCCTCTTATCTTATCAGCTCCCACTGCTACAATGGCCCAGGTGTACTCACCAATTTACCATCAGGTGAGAGGAGACTGTGGCCGGGGTCCAGGCCTGCTGGAGAAACCTGCTGGAGAACCGACTGGCTGGTCACCATGGCGCTGTTGCCATGATGGTTGATTGTGGAGGAGGAAGTGACCTCATTATTTCCTGGCTGGCTGTATCTCACTCCTGCAAGACAACATGAGCCCAAGTGATGGGTCATTAGAATGACCTCTAGAAATACAAAATATCTGACTTAATGATCTCCACTCTTGTTTTCAGAGGTTTCCCTGAGAGGAAAACAAAGCCAATACACTCCCATCCCAAAACTTTTGGTAACCTTCCTACGAGGTCACAGAGTAGAGCCATGATGTTCGTTTGGGGTCAGCATCTTGTTGCATCTATGCCCTTTCCTTAGGTTGTAGGAGATTTGGAAGGAACTTCCAAATTTGCTTGGTGCTAAGACCCAAGGGTTCATTTCTTTACTGTCAGTGATAGAATACTGAAGGGGACAACAAAGGGAAATTGTAGCATATTCCTATCTGGAGAATTTTAAGGAGAAAACTGATGTCCTTAAAAAAAAAAAAAAGAGCCAAATTTGGTATTCTCCTTAGTCAGAATACACTTCTTTGTGGCTTTCTAATCCTTAGTCAGCACTTCCCATGTTTTCCCTTTGAAATTACCCCCATATCAGAGATATGCTAGTAAATATTTCACAATCAATTGAGGGGAAGAGAATATTGCACATATAATACTTTATTTAATCTTAATTTAATTTAATTTTTTAAATTTTAATCTACATTATTTAATTTTTCTCTATCACTTTCTTAAACCTAGACAAGAAAAAAAATCAATAAATCAAGCCGTGATTTATAGCATGTACTGATTTTCATGGTAAATTTTCATGTTGAAAATTTAACAATCAGTCCTTAAATCAGTTCATGCTACCTCCTGCTTTAATTTGCCCTAAATATATATTTTGCACATAGATAGAAGTTTATGCATTATCTCCCCCTTTATAATGTGAGCTGCTTAAAGGGAAGAACATTTCTTTTTTTATTGTCAGAATTTAGCAGAGTACCAGGCACACAGCAGACATTTGATAATGCTTGTTGACTTGATTTGTTGACTGACAGTCTCTTTTTGGAAGTCCTCAACCCTGGGAAGCATCTTAGTCATTTTTTGGTGGGAGAGGAAGGAAGGATCCATTTCACTGACAGGAGAAAGCTTAGTGGGAAGCCAGGTATGTGACCCACGCAAAGATCATAACAGAGTCCATGTCAAAGTTCTCAAACCTGTGTGTATCCCTTCTCCATTCCAAACTCTGTCTTAGTCTGTCCACTCCTTGGTTTGGCCAAAGAAGGATGTCAAGACAGAGATGAGGCTGCAACTGTGTCTTTAACTCTAAAATTTACACACCTTAATGAGGTTCTTAATTTGCTGACTTCTGGGTCATGAGGGGGGGAAGGGCTACTCAAATTGGGGATGGTTAGTTATCCACTGTGACTGAGTCTATAAATGCTCAGAAGCTCTTCAAGAAGGAGGAGTAAAGCATAGACTGTTCGCCATTTCCCTACTTAACATAATTGCTTGAGGAAACCCGAGTTGAGGATGCCCCTCTCTATCCCAAGGAAGGAAAAAGGTTACTTACTGGACTGAAACCTAGCTGATGATGAATCTGATCTATAATCTGAATACAGATCAGATTCATCATCATCTAGTTTTCAACCCAGTATTCAGGTTATGGGTGTCAAGACTTGCCTGAGAAAGGAAAGAGTAGAGTTGAAAGCTGTAATAGTCCAAGACTGACCTCACCAAAGGCACAGAACCTACAGCAAAACTCAAACCTCCCATTGCCTCTTCAGAGGATGAGGAAAAAACATTTCATTAGAGCAGGGTTTTTTAACCTAAGGCTTGTGAACTTGAACTTGCATTTTTAAAAATAATTTCATAAGTGTTCAAATATCAATATTTACAAGCCTATATAATCTGTGCATCTAAAAACCTACTGAAAAGAGATCCAGGGGTTTACCAGACTAACATCATCCTAAAAAGAGGCCCATGAAATAAAAAAGATTAAGAACCTCTGAATCATAATCATTGAGAATTTGACCTAACTATGCACACTAGAAAAACCAAGTGGATGAAGATTCCTATGGACCTGACAATACTATGCACTTGAATAGACAAACTATTTCTATATCTCACTATATCTATAATTACATCTATCTATATTTTAGACTGATACTATAAATGAACAATGAATTTAAGACCAACACAGAACAGACAGAAAAGAAGGCTGAATTGAACCACAAAATTCTTCTGATTATTCCCTATCTCTCTCTACAACATAGCTACATCTTTCTACTTTCTGATGTAGTTTTCCCCATAGTGTTCAGGAAAGTTATTTGATTTCCCTAGTACTTAGTTTATTTATCTCTAACATGAGAGTTCTAGATTAGATGATTTCTAAGATCCCTTTTAATACTTAATTTCTTTGTCTACAACATGAGAGTTGTAGATTAGATTATTTCTAAGGTCCCTTCCAACTTGAAGATCCTTCTAAAAAATCTGTGCACCTTTGGATCAGTCTTTTATCTTCCTTAAATCTCACTTTCTTTGTCCAGAGAGTTATGAGATTGGATCAAATCTTAATTTGTGGTCTGTAAACTCATTTTAAAGAATATCTGATGTTTGTATTCCACTATAATTTGTTTCCTTTGTTACCCTGTATATTTTATTTTATGCATTAAAAAGCATCACTATGAGAAAAAATTAAAAGGCTTCATTCAATTGGCAAGGTAAGATTTGAATTCAAGGCTTCCTGCCTCCAAACACAGTCTAGGCACTACACCAAATTAGCCAGCTGCCAAAGGAGACCACCACACAAAAGAGGTTAAAATGACTGGATTCGATAATTGCCAGGGTCATTTTCAGTTCTAATTCCCATAACTCTGATGCCAGTTCTAGTTTGTCATTTCCAGCTCAGCTATTATCTAAGATAGTTGCCCAACTGGAGTGAGCAGCACAGTGGTGATCAGAAAGCAAATACCCTGCCATGCCAAACTGCATACTCTTTTGTGTGTAGTGAATAAGGTCCCAGATTTTAAATCAGGAAGACCTGAGTTCAAATCCCATTTCAGATACTCACTAGTTGTCTGACCTCAGGCAAATCACTTAATCTCTGGGCCTCAGTTTCCTCATATAATGAGGTTGGACTCTTGTCTTCTGTGGTCCCTTGCAGCTCTAAATCTGTAATCCAATCTTTGAAAAAGTCTTCTTCCTTGGTATGGCAAGCACAGGAAAGTAACAAAAGATGACCAATATAATGGGAAAGCAGTACACTATAGAAATAGCCCAAAACTGAAAGTAGTCAGGAGACTACTTTCTGATCCTGTCACTCCCTGTGAGATTTTGGGCAAATCATTGACATTTACTAGAGCTCATTTCCTCATCTGTAAAGTGACAGAGTTTTAATTGTCTCTAAGTTCCTTCCCCACTCTAAACCTGTAATCCTATTAAATTATAAGGAATAACAGCTCCCCAAAGAATCCTGAGAACTTCTGCTATTTGGTCCTTTAAAATTCCTGCTACTCCTCATCTGCCCTTCCCATTTTTCAGAAATATCCTTCCTTTTGTGTCCTCTCTCTCTCTCTCTCTCTCTCTCTCTCTCTCTCTCTCTCTCTCTCTCTCTCTCTCCCCCATCCCCATTGCTCTGACAAGCTGTTTGCCTCCCCACGATGCTTTGCTCTGGAGTGAGTGGTGACAGCACTGGGAGCCAGGCATGTTTCCACCTCCCAGCCTGTCTGCATCATCGATTCAGTCTCAAGTCAAACACAGCCTCTCAATTTAATCTATTTAGTTTGGCTGAAAGAAGAGAGCCAGCCCTTTGCTGATCAAATATGGGTCATGAGTAGGCTTCTTCCCTGCCACAGGCTACAGAATTATTTATTTTAAAATAATTAACCAAGGGTATCCACAGGAAACAAAAGCCTTCTTTACAAGGAATCCCTGGTGAGACATACACAAGGGCCATTTATTAGAAACAAAGCAACTGGCCTAAGGGATAAAGTATCAATAATAACAATAATCCCAATACCCTCATCTCAGGTTCTTAGAGAGTTTTGAGACTGACAAAGCCCTTTCTGGGATGGCTGGCTGAAGTACTTATGTTGTGATTCCCAGTTTTTCCATGAACTTGCTGAGTAATCTTAAGTGAGTTACTGTCGCTCTGAGATCTTTTCTATAAAGATGGTAAGCAGGTGGTCCTATAGCTCCTGGCCCCAAAGAGGCACCATCAAGGAATATGTGATTGACACTGAAGAAGTGTGGGAGATAGGCAGAGCATGAAAAAGGTGCAAGGAGGAGACTGCTGCTCATCTTCCAGGTCTATGTTTATCTTCAACCTCCAGTCAGTCAGTAAACATTTATTAAGCACATGCAATGTGCTAAGCACTCTAGAGAAACTTCCTTCATAAGCTCTCCATTAAGCAGTCCAGGGCCCTAAAGGATCCTTGCCATTGCTTACATAAACCAGTATAGCAAAGGTTGGTGAAGAAGGGCAGCACATAGAACAGGGAGTATTTGTGGTAACAGAGAGGGTGGAGAGAAATATTGGTTAGAACAAGATGAAACAAAACTATCTGGCACTCCACAGACCTAGAAAGCATTTGAAGGGAGGGCAATACAGAAACATGATGGTTTAATCCATAAAGCATAATCCATTATGACTAGTCTACCAAAGAGTACCAGAAGGGTCTTAGAAGCTACTGAAAAGAACTTGGGCAACATCTTGCCTTCTCCCTCCTAACAATGCAATTTTCTATTAAATTCAATTCAATAAACATTTTTTTAAGCACTTACTAAGTACCAGACATTGTGCTAGGCACTGGAAATTATGAATTAGAAAAAGAAAGACATTCCTGCCCTCAGGGAGTATGATATTAATAAATGAATTCGTGAATTAAAACATGAATTAATGTTGCTGGTATTATAAGATAGTATTATAGGGTGAGAGAAACCTGGAAGCTCATCTAGTCGGGGCTTCTTAAACTTTTCCATTCATCTCCCCTTTTCACTCAAGAAAGTTATATAGTTATGTAAAATAGGTATACAAATCATACATCTACGGATAATAAATCATAATTTTACAACTCCCACATTCAGTTACCAGGTTTGATATGGGGTCATAACTCACAATTTAAGAAGCTGGGCTCTAGTCCACCCACATCCCTCTCCCTCCACACCCTCCAATAAAGAAACTCAGGCCTATAGCTGAAATGACTTGCAGTCACTCAGGAAATAAATAATACAGCGCGAATTTGACTCCAAATCTAGTGGATTTTCCTATTATATTTTGCTGCTTCATAGGGATGAGAGCAGATGTGGACTTGGTGGGGCAAAAGAGGCTTCAAGATGCCAATTCGTGCCCATGACACTTACTACTCCCAAACCTGTGACCACTGTAATAATAACTGGGTGCATTTAAGGCACTACAGAGGTTGTCAGTGCATTATAGTTCGCAAAAGTGTTTGTCTACCTTTGAAAAGTCCCTTGTCCTTTTCAAAACTCAGATTGTTTGCTTTCTCCTAAGAGAAAACTTCAGACTCCCCCTAGCTGTTAAGACTTTCTCCCTCTTTAAATGATCATAGACATACACATGTACATCCCTTTCCCTCCATCTTGTACAGTGGTCCTCAAAGACCACAGTTGGGGTCTCTGAAACCCTTTCATAGGGTCTACAAATTCAAAATTATTTTTTATTTCTAATATAGTAAATAGCTATAAATATAACCCATGTGAACAAAAACTCTTTGAACACATCCTCGATGGTTTTTTTAACAACATGAAGATATTGAGAACAAAAGTTTGAGAACTACTGATCTATTATTAGAATGCAAATTCCTTAAGGGCAGGGATTATTTTTCATTATTTATATCCCCAGCACCTAGGACAGTATATCATTCACAGTAGGTACTCAATGAATGCTTGTCAGAATGGACTGAATCCTCACAACAACTATGGGAAGTAGGGAATAGAGTTACTATTCTCCATTTTATAGATAAGAAAGTGAGCTTCTGGGAGGCTAACAGATTTTCCTATGGTCAGATATAGAATAAGCAATCATCAGAGGCAAAATTGAATCCAGAACCTCCTCTTCCAAATTCAATGCTCTATGCCAACACTGCTGCTCACTATATAGCATTCCTTATTGAGGTCACTATCTCTTTTTTGTCCAAATAACGCATGGCTACTATATTGCATTGTTAGGTCCCCACCTGGCCCCTGGAAAATGAATTACAATTTATTTTAAGGGTTTCAGAATTTGTAGAGAAAAATGACCATTTATTTGGTAACTAACGTTTAAGTTAAGTGAACCTCAAATACCCATGTTTTCAAATTAGGAGGAACAAGAGGCATGTTTATGAGAGTGCTGGAGCCCAGTGGATGTTTTGGCAGAGACAATCACTGAATTTTCAGCATGAGCATTTATTTATACCTCTAGAAATTGTTAAATTCTATAAATCAGAACTTGATTTCTAGACTTAAGAAAGTGATGGAGAAAATCTCAATAATGCAAATTAAACTTTAAAAATGTAAGCTTTTCCCCTTAAGATATATTTACCAATGTGCCCCTGCAAAGAAAGCTAATATATCTAGTTCAAAGTGGTTTAAAGAAATTAATATACCTAGGAGCTTCAAGCCTCCAGTTTTCTAATTTAATTCAATCCAATTTGGCTGAAAGATGCCTGTGGAAACCAAGGTCCAAAAAGGTTTCACAGCTCTGGATCACACAGTTAATAAATGTCTGTGGCAGGATCCATACCAAGTCTTCCTGAATCCAAGTCCAGCATTCTATTCCCCATGGCCTTTCAATGACAGTAAGTCTAGAACTCTACTTGGACTAAGAACAGATGGAGGAACAGGTCAGGGATTCCTAGGGCTCAGCTCCACTAATCACAGGGCACTGTGGGAGCCCAGGCTTCTCCACAGAATTCACACACATATACACACATTCATACTCATACATTCACACACATATACACTCATATACTCACATATACATACACACACTGGTATGCACATACACACTCATACATGCACACACACATATACACATTCTCCCTCCTTTTTTGTCTGTCTCTTTGTGTGTGTCTGTCTGACTCTCTCTGTCTCTGTCTTTCTGTCTCCATATTTCTCTGTGTGTCTATCTCTGTCTCTCTCTCTCTGTCTCTCTCTCTCTCTCCCTCCCTCCCTCTCTCCCTTCCTCCCCTTCCTCTCTCCCCCTTTTTTCCCTCTCTTTCTTTCTCCCTCTCTCCTTTTCTCCCCTCCTCTCTCTACCTTCTCCTCTTCCTCCTCCTTTCTCTCTGTCTATCTGCCCCCCAAAACCCTTCCAAGAGCCTATGGATCAGAATAGATGACCTGGGGTCTGGAGACTGCCCTTGGAATCTCCCTGGGATGCCTTTTGCCCCTTGTCATTTCAAAACCAATCTCCCATCCCTGATAATGCAGGAATGTTCCTGGGGCAGGTGGACCTTTGCCAGTTCAAGTGAGCGTCCCAACCACGAAGAGAGTAAACATTACTCAACAGGCTGGGACACTGTCACACACATTTTTTTTTTCTGTGTTCCTAACCTCATGCAGAGTACAGCATAGCTACTGCGGAGTCAGAAAGTCAGGGAATTCAAGCCCTGGGAGTTGAGCGGATGGCCAGGAATGCTTTTCCAAAAATGAAATAACAGAGTCCATAAATTATGATCAGCTTGTGTTTTCTTTCTCATAGAGTCAAAATATAGTGTATATGTGGAGGTGGAGGTGGCGGGGAAGGGTTCCTCCTCCGGCTTGTCTTTGACCAGCCTACAGAGAAAACAATCCATACAACAAATTCTCAATTCACTTCATGGGAATCACTTTTACTTGGGAAGGTCTAGAGAGAAATACACAGGGACAGAAAGTGAGATAGAGAGATTGAGAAGAAACAAAAACAAAACAAAACAAAAAGATCGAGACAAAACCAGAGAGCCTGAGAGAATGAGAGAACAAGAGAGAAACACCAGAACTCTCATTCTGTCAAGTGAGACTTGAGGTTTTTGAACAAATGAGTAGCATGTAAGCTCCGTGAGGGGAGAGGCAGTTTTTGTCTTTGTTTTCCCAGTGCCTAACACTCAACTTTGAACCTGGGTGATTATTTAATGAATCGAGTACTGCATTTCTATATGGCAGTTCTGTGAAGAAAGAAATCCAGAGAACTGCAAGTCTCTATAACTCATGCTCTTAGCATCTTTTTTTTTTAAATATAACTTAGATCTCCTAATTGGTCTTCCTGCCTCCTATCTTTCCAATCTGTTCTCCCTGCTGCTGCCAGCAAATCTGAACATGTCACTATCCTACTGAAAAAAAATCGGCATTGCCTCCTTCTTGCCACGGGATAAGTCACAAGATCCTCAGATCAGCATTTCAAGCTCCCCACAAACTGACTCCCCCCAGCTTCTCAATCTTATTTCCTATTACTTCCCTTCATATATTCCCCATTCTAGTCGAACTGCCTCCTCAGTGGGTCCCACCCAAAATATTCTATCTCCCACTTCCATACATTTTCCAAGGGTGGTCCTTTATCCTTGGAATTCCTTCCTTCTATTACGATCCCAAGCTTCCTTTAAACAAGACCTTTTTACACACACACACACACACACACACACACAATTTTCATGCTTTATCCTCTCTCAAATTCCTTTAAATTGACTTTGCATTTTCTTATCTTTATACATGCTTTGTTTCCCACTCCCCTTATGAAAGCTATTTTTCAACTCTGTTTCCTCAGTGCTTTGACATAGTAGGTGTTTATATGCAATTGTTGAATAAATGTTTGTTGGATTGTATTGACATTTGATTTGCTGTTTCTTCTCTGTAAAACTAGGATATTCCTTGCAGTTATGATTATTTCCTTCCCTCCAGGAACAAGAACCGAATGTGTGTTTGCAAAAGGTTTAGAAGATTAAAAATCTCCTAGCCTTGGGAGCAAAAGCTGTCTGAAAGATAAAAGCAGTTCAAACACTGGGCCAGTTCCAGTTCCCAAACCCTTTTCTAACTGCAATGGCACATTGAGGGAGGAGACAGCCAGCTCCTGAGAGGGGAAGCATATACAGACCTGCAGAGACTTTAAACATTCTTGACTCAAGGGCAAAAGTTGAATGATACTTAAGGAAGCACACAAACTGGTTTTCTCATAAAAATCAAAGCAAATGTTACCAATGAGAGAGGATAAAGAGTCTCCCATCAACAGTGTCTTGGCTGTGAACAGAAGCCAGCGTGCACCATGCACCTGGGAAATAAAAATCTCTTATTCATGACGGTTAAAGGAGGTTTCCTCCCCCCCCCCCCCTCCTTCTTCAACACACTTTGTTCTCAACAGACTCTTGGTTTCTGTAGCACTGAATGTAAACATTGAATTGTTGCAAATGAACACCTCAGTCTAGCAAAAGAATAAGCGGAAAAATGCAAGTGAAAACATTGCTAAAAGCTTGTTGGAAGCTGATGAATTGTGGCCAATTGCAGGACCAGAAGACAGATGACACATATCTCCTTGCTGTCAGTGAAAAGATGGGGGGAACTACTGGTGAGGATGATGGTATGCACTATCACATGTAATTGCAGGGTCAGTGGGTTTTGCTGAATTGTTGTGTTGGATTTTTTTGGTTGTTGTTACAAGACAATGCTATTTTGTCATTGTCATTGAGTAGCTACAATGAAAAGTTTCATCTTAAGCAACAAGTGCTTAAGAATATACAGTGTTTCCTATTTAATTGATACGTTACTGCTTGCCTTCTCAAGGGATGGGAAAGAGATGAAAGAATGAGAATTTGGAACTCAAAATTTAAAAAAATGAAAGTTAAAAGTTTTAAGGTAATTGGGAAATATTTAACCAAATAAACAAATATATATGTGTGTTATACATATGTATGTGTATACACCCACACATGGATTTTCTTTGCAAAAGCAGGAGAAATATGGGCATGGGAAAAGTGAATGTAGCATGACATTTTTTAAACTAACATTACTTTTGTAGAACTTTCCTTCTTTCTCTTTCTTTAATACTTTTTTGAAGAAATGGTCTCTGGAAGGGTATATTGGGGAAAAGAAATAAAGAAATGTTGGTGATGTTAAAACTAAAGATAACAATAAACATTTTTAAAGGATGGATGGTATTCTTTCCATTAACAGTGACTGGGGTTTTGTTTTGTTTTGTTTGTTTTTGTTGGGGGAAAGGGGATGTTGTTTATTTGCTTTTTACAGTTTGGGATGGATGCTTAGGGAAGATCAGAGTTCTATTTGAAAGTAGATTTAAGGAACAGAAGAAAGATGACGGTTTTCTAAGAGTCATTTAACATCACTGGAAATTCCTGGGTAGTTCCTTGCAACTTGTACCTTGCAAGCACCTTGCAATAGACCCAAGGTTTCATGAAGCTCCCCAAAGCCTTTTTGTCTCCCAGTTATGTATCAATGGATAGAATAACCCCAGAATAACCCAGAATAGCTCTGACTCAGGGTTCCAAGCCTAGGCATTTTTGGTCCATTATGATGAATGGTTGCAATGAGGATGGTGTTTTGATCTACATTCTAAATTCCAGGAAACCTTGTAAGGACCAGAAAGCAGCCACAAAAAAGAGATTTTTTAAAAATAGAAACAAAAAGGAAGGAGACAATAGTGTACAGAACTGTATTTGGGAGTCAGGGAGAGCTAAGTATGAATCTTCTGATGCTTTCTAGTGGTATATTATAAGGAAGCCACTTAAGATTATGAATTTTGAGCTGGGAAGGCCCTTAGAGACCATTTATTTCAATCTTCTTATTTTACAGATGAGGAAACTGAGGCCCAGAGTTATGAGGTTACCTGTTCAATATCTCACAGATAGCATATTCAAACCTAGATCTTCTCACTGAACTATTAAGCATCTCTGAGCCTCTGAGCCAGTTTCATTGTCTATAAAATGGAGCATAATACCACTTTCAGGTCATCTCTCTCAGGGCCATTATTGGGAGTACCAAACGAAATACCATATATAAAAAATTTATAAACCTTAAAGGATTGTGCAAATGAGTCATTACTAGTAAATGGACATGGAATCAGAGCTCCTCCATCTAGAATAATAATGCTTATACTATCTACCTCATGGGCTTTCTGTAAGGAGCAAATGAGATAATAAATGGTAAAAAAAAAAATGCTTTGTAAATATAAAGTGCTACAAAATGAGTTTCATAACAAATCACAAAAATATTCTAATATCTGGCTTTTATATAGTACTTTAGTTTTCAAAAACACTTTACAATATCTTATTTGATTCTCACAATAGTCCTGTTAGGGTAGATCTATAGTAATATTTAATAAATGAGGAAACTGAGGCAGACATCATTTAAGTGACTTGCAAAGGTTTACACAACTAGTTTCTGAGATCTTATGGGAATCCTGAATCCAAGTCCAGCACTGTGGACTGAGCCCTCTAGCTATCATATTTATGGCAAAGCTAATAATAATATTTTCTCTTTGCCCAATGCAAATTTCCATCACTGACCCTTTGCCTCCTTAATTTTTTGGTGGCCGAATTAAGTCTAATGCTAATAAGCACTGAAAATTATTGTTTAAAGGAATTCAAAAGCACCAGATACATCCCTCTGAGGTAATACCAACTTATCTTTGCCATATATCCATTATGGCACCTTGGAAAAGTAGCTTTACTTCTGGAGTCCTTAGTTCTTCATATATAAAATGAGGAGATTGGGCCAAATGGCATTTAAGACCCCTTACAGCTTTAAATGTATAGGTTCATGATCTGAGCAACAGTTTCATTTAGCAGTTTAGGAACCCCTTGGGTTGGACCAAGTAGTTCACACTCTTAACTAATTGATTATGTGTTATGAGACTCATTTTGCTACTAGGTATGAGACCTATTTTGTAGCACACAGTCCAGTGGATAGAGCACCAACTTTGGAATCAGGAAGAGTCATTTTTCTAAGTCAAATCTGACTTCAGACTCTTACAAGCTATGTTACCCCAGACAAATCACTTCACCCTGTCTGCCTCAGTTTCCTCATCTGTAATTTGAGCTGGAAAAAGAAATGGCAATGCCTTCTGGTATCTTTGCCAAAAAAACCCTCAAAAGGGGTCATGAAGAGTCAAACATGACTGAACAACAACAACAAGCGATAAAAAATGGCCCGGTTATGTTCCAAACCTATTTTTCCTCTGTGGCAACAAGGATGTGCATGTTTAAAGCACCATAGGTCCTTTGTTCAGTGATCTGAAACCATCGTGATCATGTGCACAGTAATTTGATGGTCGATCAGTGAATATTAAATTACACTGGAGTTCACAATACAATTTTCAAGATTTATTGGAAGGGTTTTGCAGTGTAAAAAAATTCTGCAAGGAATCACTGATCTAGGTTCAAACCTCAGCTCTAATACTTACTAATCTCCCTAAGATTCAGTTTCCTCATCTGCAAAATAAGATTTTGAGCTTTAATTCTGTGATTCTCTAGACTAGATGGGCCAGTAGGGATTCCTACAAGGCTTATGGGTTGCTATAAAGAGTCAATATGGACTTTGAAGGTCTTCTGGCCATTTCATAAGAGGCAATATGCTTTACTTAAGGTCATACAGCTACTAATGGCAGAACCAGGATATAAACCAAAATTCCAACTCTAGACAGAATGTTCTTTTCATTGTAAGTTTACAATGAAGACTTTTTTTTTTCAAAGCAATGGGTAGAAGATAAGGGGTGCAAATTTGCAGAATTTGGCTTTGGGGACTTGAAAATCATACCAGCACCCTAAGAACAGAAAGACAACATCAAACAATGAAAAAGGCATGGGATTTGCGGTCACTGGGCTTGACTTCTAATCCCAGTTCTGCTGATAATTATGTGATCTTAGCTTAATCATTACACCCTATAAACATTAGGTTTTGTAAAATAAAGGAGTTAGACTCAGGTCTCTTCCAAATATAAATTTAGTAGCGTATGGAGGAAAGGGGGATAGTGTAAAAGACTACCTCTGGAGGTCAGCACAGATGAAGCACAGAAAAGATGAAGAATCAATCAATTAACTGGGAGTGGCCCAGACAGGCCAATAGAACAGCCTAAATGCTTTCTTTTCAGATGATGACTGGCTAAGAATGAGAAGAAGAAAACAGTTGAGTTTGTCGCTGCTGTGAGGGCTGTATAGAAAATACTGTGCAGCCCAATAAACCACAGTCTGGGCCCCAATGTCCTTGCCTTCAAGCCATGCTGGCCTGGTCTTTTGAAAGAACTCCTGCACAACCCTGCTGTCTTACCCTGGGCTGGGGACAAAAGTGACTGTGCTTGGCTGGAACACAGGACAATGATGGTGCTTTCAGTTTGTCTAGGAAAAAGGGTGAAGACCATAAAGTTTCGTGAAGACTGAGCTAAGAGGAGCCCAAACAAGAGTCAGGTCCAATATAAACAGACATCTATATTGTGACGGAAGAGCTAATAAAATCCTCTGAGAAAAGAGGTTTCCATCTCTGTGGCCTATTCACAATGATCCCTAGGCTCGATCACATTGGGAGACAATGCTTCAAGAACAGTGTCTTAAGCTAGAGCCCCCAGAAGTCAGCAGAGTCACCCCGTGGGGGGATTGTCCCTTCACCCTAGGGCCTCTTTGAAAGGTTCCCTGAGTGATGTTCCTCCTCCACTCCCACCCCCCAATCATCATCATCATCATCGTCGTCGTCATCATCATCATCATCATCAATCATTATTTATTGGCTGGGACTGAGGTCTGGGATTAGGGGCAATACTAAAGCATGGACCCTAGAGCACAGAGGCTTGTGCCATTAGAAGGCCTTGGAACCCTTCATGCAGCTAGGAGATTTCTCTAAAAGCTTTGGAGAGAAGGATCCTATATGAAGAACCCAGCAATGTAGATTTAAAGCAGCTTGGTATTATAGTGGATAGAGTACTGGACCTAGAAACAGGAAGATCTGGCTCAGAGATGTATTAGATTTAACTCCTAGGTAAATCATTTAATCTCACAGTCTTAAGGACTTTGTAAAATGGAGCTAATAATAGTATCTACCTCACAAGGTTGTTGTGAGGATCAAATAATATGTAAAGAACTTTACAAATCTCAAAATTTTTAGTTATTACTTAGGACTGGAAAGTATTTCAGGGTCATAGAGCCAGAGGAAGATCAGATAAGCCTCAAGGAACCTCAGAAGCCATCAAGTAAAAACCCTTCATTTAACAGATGGGAAAACTAAGATCTGGAAGAGAGAAGTGATTTTGTCCAAGAACATAACAGATAATAAGTAGCAGAGCAAGCATTCAAAGCTAGGGTTCTAAGTCCACATCCAGAATTCCTCCCTTTCTCCCTTCCACTATACTGACAATCAGCATTCCCGGAAAAGACTAAGAGAAGGTCATTTGTTTAAGTCCTCAAAGATGGAAGGGGGGGAAAGCCAATATCAGAACACTAAGTACTGTCCTGATATTCCTTTTAAATTCCTTTTTAAAAACTTTTTGGTCCAGCATGATGAGCCTCCTTCTTGTTCCTCAGCTCCATTCTCTATGCCTTTGTCATTCTTCCCACCTAGAATGCCCTCCCTCCTTACCCCTTCTCATAGAATCACTAGTTTTTACCTAAGCTCCACTCAAGTAACTCCTCAATGATGCCCTTTCCATTCCTAGCTGTCAGTGCCTCCTTCTATTCTAAATATTTTCTTATACTAATCTTGTATGTTGTTTTTCTCAAATAAAATAGAATGTTCCTAGGGCCAGGAATTTTTTCTTTTGTCTCTGTATCCCCAACACCTAATATAGTGTCTGAGGCAGAGTGGATTAATAAATGCTTCCTAGACCCTTAATTGCCCAAGAGAGATTTTGGGAGAAGCAAAATGACTAAAAAAGTACATTAAAACATTTAGTAGGAGGCTATTGTACTGGCTGCAATCTTGCCACAACTAAATGAAGAGGTAGTGGGAAGGGGTAGGTTCCAAGATACTGGTCACCCTGCCTTTCAGTGACTTTCACCACTATGATGGAATTCGGAACTTTGCAAAATTTTCAATTGCATTTGCAGAGAATTTTACAAATTTGATCTCACTGGACCTTCACAACCATCCTTGGAAGTCAGGGCTGTTATCACCTTCTTTTTACAGATGAAGAAACTGAGATAGGATGAATGAATTATCCAGGGTAATATAGCTAACAAATGTCTGGCACTGAATTTGTACTCAGGACTTCCTGACTTCGGGTCGTGTGTTCTAACCATTGTACTTAGCTACCGTCCCCCCAAAATTATTTGAAATGTATTTAATACATCTTTGTTTTTATATCCCAGGCATGTAGAACTGAATTGACCAAGTTAGAAGTTTTTATTGAAGTTGCTTGGCAACTCAAAGCCAGGAAGAACCCTGGGTTCAAATCCTACCTCTAAGGATAGCTGGGGGGACAATGGACAGAGCACTGGTCCTTTAGTCAGGAGGACTTGGGTGCAAATGTGATCTCAGATACTTACTAGCTGTGTCACCCTGGGCAGCAAGTCATTTAACCCCAATTGCCTTCAAAGAGGGAGAGAGAGAGAGAGAGAGAGAGAGAGAGAGAGAGAGAGAGAGACAAATTGTATCTCAGAAACTAGGTAGTTGTTTGACCCTGACTAAGTCATTTAATTTTACTGAGAGTCACTTTGGTCCTTTGTAAAATGCAGATAATAATGGCACTCTATCTCACAGGCTTATCTTAGGGACCAAAAAGAGGTAAAGTATATAAAGTGCTTTGAACAGCTTAAATACTATGCAAATGTGATCTACCTCACTATCATTCCTATTCCTATTACCATTATTATTATTATTCAAATGCCTTCCAAATTTTCTAAAATTAAAAAAAAATCTCATTTAGATTCTAATAGTAGGGGCAGCTAGATGCTTCACTGGATAGAGCACTGGTCCTGAAGTCAAGAAGATCTGAGTTCAAATCCAGCCTCAGACACTTAACACTTACTAGCTGTGTGACATTGAGCAAGTCACTTAACCTCAATTGCCTAAAAAAGAAAGAAAGATTCTAAGAGTGATACACTCACAGGTTCATGGAATTTGAGAGCTCAAAGGGACCTTGAAAGCCCTTATAATCCCAGGGCTTCTTAAACTTTTTTCCACTCCTGACCCCCTTTCACTCAAGAAATTTTTATATGACCACAGATATGTAGATATATAAAATAGGTGTACAAATCAAATATTTGCTGATAATAAATCATAATTTTGTGACCCTTACATTCAACTATAAGATCCCATGTAAGATCGAGAACCACAATTTAAGAAATTAATCTAATCTAATCCATCCCTGAAAGAAAGTCCCACTGAAGCCTAACCAACAAGCTTCTACACAAGGGGACTCACTGCCTCCCAAGGCAGCCCTTTTTACTTTGGGACAGCTCTAATTAATAGGAATTTCCCCCTGACATGAAGATCAAATTGGTTTCTTTTAACTTCTCCCCGTTGTACTCCCCGAGTACTCTTTCTCTGGGTTATGCATGCCCGGTTTCTTTAACTGATTCACACAGGACATGGATTTAAGGTCTTTAGCCATCTTATCAGCCTCCTTAGGATGATCTGATTATCAATATGCTTTTTAAAGCGCAGGGTCTAGCTTGATACACAGCACTCCAGACACTGACTGACTAGGGCAGAGTACAGGGGCACTATCACTTCCTCATTCCGGTAACCTTTGTTTCTCTTAATGCAGCCCCAGATCTCATTTACTTCTGGGGCTGCAGATCAGCCTGCTGATTCCTCTTGAGTCTGCAGTCCATTAAAAATACCCTAGAGATCTTTTTCAGACAAACTGCTATTTAACAATTCCTCCTCTACCTTGATTTTTTGAGCCCCTCTAAGACTTTACATTTACTCATATTGAATTTCATCTTCTGAGATCCAACCCAATGCTCTACCAGGGGTCCTCAAAGTACGGCCTGCGGGCCAGATGCGGCAGCTGAAGACGATTATCCCCCTCAACCAGGGCTATGAAGTTTCTTTATTTAAAGGCCCACAAAACAAAATTTTTGTTTTTACTATAGTCCGGCCCTCTAACAGTCTGAGGGACAGTGAACTCGCCCCCTATTTAAAAAGTTTGAGGACCCCTGCTAGCCTATAGGTTCTCAGGAGGTCTCTAATACCTTTTTAGAGCATCCTCCAAGTCAAAACTGTTTTCACAATAATACTAATAAGTTATTTGCCTAGTAAAACACAAATCTTCAAACTACATAAAATCCAAATTTTCACACAACTGGTGAGGCCATATTTTTTTACATACTGCAAAGAAAACAACATATTGCAACAGATTTAATTCCAAACCAGGCAGTAGAGAATCCAATCATCTACTAGTAAGCCAAACATTAAAGAGATTTTCAAAAATATGTAAAATAATGTCAATCTTTTCACTAATTATTTTTTGGTTTTGAAAAATAGTTCTTTTTCATTAAAGTGATTACATAATATGTAATGTTGTCATTCTTACCTAAAGTAATCAAAATTTTAAAATTTTACCTAGTTTAAATATAACATGGAAAATACCAATAGATGTGACCAATACAAACAAAATCTCTTTGGGAATCTTCAGCAATTTTTAAGAATGAAAGGGGATCCTGAGACCCTTCAAATTGTTTGAGAACCACTGTTCTGAGATTGTTGAACTTTTCTTGGATTCCAACTCTGACACCTAGCAGGTTAATCATCCCTCCTCACTCTGTGTTATCTGCAAATTGGACAATTGAGCCATCTACACTTTTATCCAAATCACTGATCAAAATGTTCCTCAGAGAAAGTACAAGCTCAGATTCCTGGGGTATATCAACTGAACAACAGTTGTCAAAGATGAGTTACAGCCCCCATCACTTCTTAAAGTCATCCCTTCAGTGAACAGACAGACTCTTGACTGCCACTCAAAGTTTTGAAAGTCCTGAGTTATAAGGTGTCTAGTTTATATCCATTGTAAATCTGTTTATTGTGACTGGCTCCTCCCAATCTGCTGCTGTTGTAAAGTTCTGATGACCCCCCAATAAAGCCGGAAGACTTCTAACAACACATAGTCCCTGGCCAGGGAGGGAAGAAGAGAGGGAGGGATAGACAATGATTGGAGCTATAAAATCATATAATGGCACATATCCCAACTGGAGATTCAGCTTTCTGAGTTGAACCCAGAGGTACCAAAGTCTCTCAGAGGTATTGTTTTAATTATCTTCTAAACATAATTTAGAATTTTCCCATTCCATTCCACACAAAAGGAAGTATCTCATTTTTAATCCACCTCCCTAACTTGTCATAGATACCAGAGCTGACCAGACTTTTATCTTCCTGGAAGAGGAGGAGTACTGTTTCTCTGTGTCTCTAGTGCCCTTCCTCCCCAACTACTTCATATTTATTTTCTGTTTAATATCATTAAGTACTTAAAATCATAGATTGAAAATTGATAGGATGTTCAGAAGCTAACTGATCCACTTACACTAATTTTATGGGTGAGAAAAGTAACACTCAGAAAGTTTGTGACCTGGAATGAGATAAAATAAAATGCTTAGTATACTCCCTGGTATACTGTAAGAACTTAATAAATGATTCTTTACCTTGGGCAAGATCATACAGATAGTAAGCATCATAAGCAGGATTTGAACCCATCAAATCTGGTTAGACTCAAATTCCATAGAGATTTCTTCCCAATAAGCTTATATACAAAAGCTTATGTTTTTTTACTTCAAAAAAATGTGAGCTCCACAAAAATAGGGATGATTTCATTTTGGGGGGGTAGGATGTATCTCTAACACCAAACACAAAACAGGTATTTAATAATGCTTCCTAATTAATTGTTTTAAAAAGTGGTTAGCTCCAGGAAAAACTAAGTTATATTTTATTTTTAAGGTAATTATTTAAACTATGTAGATAAATGAAATCCGTGTAGCCACAACACTCTAAAGGAAACTATATTATCTTAGAGTGGCAATAAAATAATTCATAACTCACAAGGGAAAAAATAAAGAAAAATGTGATACCATTTTCAGAAAGCATCAAGATCACAGATTGAACAGGAAGAGATTTTTAGAAGCATCTCTAAATAGTTAATGGAAGGGGTCTCAGAGACAATCTAGTCAATTCACTTCATGATCCATAGGAGGCAATCCCTTTACTTTAAAGATGAAGAAAGCAAAAACCAGACAGATTCTGTGAGATGGATATATACCAGTGACTTGCCCAAAATTACCCAAGTAGTGAGCAAAGCTAGGACATCACATTTCTAATGACTCCACACTAAACCCCTTTCAAACCCCTTCCACTGATCACCCTAGTTCATGTGAAACTGCCTGCTCCTCTTCATCTTTACAGATGCTTCCAGAGGCTCCTCAATTCAGGAGCTAAGGGGATATGCTAAGGAGACAATCTAAAACTGTCCCAAAGAATCATAAATCTGGCATGGCTCTGTGAACCAAAAGAAGGTTGCTGACATTCCCTTGGAAAGTAATTAAGAGCCAAAGATCATCTGTTCTATGTTATTCTCTAACTCTGGGGGAGTTGATGAAGTGGGTGCCCTGAGAAAGCCTGAGCTAAGGTTTACTCTGTAGAACTAGAAAGCATTAAAATGATTGAGTCCTTTCCTTGTTAACTCTTGACCCCCCCCCCCCAAAGGGCTGGCCTAATAAAAAAGATTGCTTCTGAGGAAATTTCTTCATGTTAGATCTTAGGGCCATGTTCCAGAAGTAGAATATCCACCTAAAAAAGCTAAAGAAAGGCACAGTAATTATGAATTGTGGGGGTTGAAGTCTGCTCTGAAGGCTTCATCTATCAATTCAACAATTAGAATCAAAAGTGTTTATTCAGTGCTAGGCACTGAGCTGAGCACAGGGAAGATCTTTTAGCTACTCCTGGTGAACTGATTTCCCAGCACTCATTCACTGCCCTTTCTCTTTCTTACATTCAGATCGATTCTTCTTTGTCACTTTCTTCATCTTCTCAGCTCTCCCCATTTAAAAAATACATAGAGGAACCAGCAAAGGGGAGAACAAAGGCCTGGCCTCTTAAGAAGAGTGTCTCTCCTGACTGGTAGACTGGCAGACCCATTACCAACAGGCTTTGTAAAAAGGTGTTTACAACTCTTTGTAATGTAAAGCCAAAAATGACTTATAGAGGACAGAGAAGTTCATCTCTCACTCCTAACTTGTGAACCTGACCTCCCATCATTCTCAAGGACATGGGCAGCCTCTCCACCCCACTGCACCCCACCCAGTGTATGTATCCTGAGAAGGCATCCCCAGGCAGTAAGTGGAATAAACTGCATTTGGGAGCTTCTTGTAAATATTGCCTAGCAAAAGACCTGTTTTGAAATGTTTCAGAGATGTTAAAAAATGAGGAACACATGAAGAGGACATTTAGCTTATGTTTATGTAATATTTTATGGTTATCAAAATTTTCAATATAAATTACCTCATTGGAACATCCTCGTAGTCCTAGAAGTTAGATAGCTGGAGCAATTCATCCTCATAATAACCTGGGGATGTAGGTATTATTACTAGCCTCATTTTACAATTAAGAAACTGAGGCAGGTGGAGATTAAGGGATGGACTTACCCAAGGTCTCACTGCTAGTGTCTGAGGTTGGGTTTGAACTCAGGTCCATCCTGATTTGCGTTCCAGTGTTCTATCCATTACGATATTTAGCTGCCTCATTACTTTTTCTTTCTTTCTTTCTTTTTTTCTTAACCTGATCAGGGATTGGGTTCCTAGGAGGGTCCCAGCTAGAAAATGATTTGCAGCATCTGCATTGCAATTTAAATCTTAAAGAATAGCTTGGGGACACTAAAAGGTGAAATGGAATAAATATAGTGATAGTGATACAGTCAGAGGCAGTAAGTCACTTCTCTATTTGTAATTCCATACTACCTCTCATCCCTCCTAATACAGAAGAGAAAACTAAGGCTCGGAGAAGTTGAATAACCTCTTCCCTCTCTCCCTCCAAATGTCCCTCCACTCCCCAAAAAAGGACACAGTTAATAAGCAGCAGATGGATTCAGAATCTCAGGTGTTTGTTTGAACTATACCTTGTTACCTTTCTGTCAAAAATACTCATACGCTTCTGGTAAAGATAAAAGACATGGAAAGATCACAGGAAAGTTCAGGCCTCCCACTGGTACACTCACAGTTAATTACAAATAGAAATTTTAAAAGACAGCTTGAATAATGATTTTTTTTAATCCAAAGAGAAAAATCCATAAGTTTCTTTAGCTCACCCAGGGTAACACAACAAGACAACCAAAAGTCAAGAGTAGTTGAAAATGCAGGTCAAAAACAAACTAGAATCTGATCACCCTATGCAAGAGCAAAAAAGCAAAGTCTGACCCAGATGCAAAAATCTAAGTTAGGGATTTAAGTTGGAGACAGAAGTAAATATATTGAACACTATGAAGAAATATGGGTTGGAAGATCCCCAAGAGAGACACTCATTAGAAGAGCCTAACTCTGTCATTTAATGGAGAAAAAAATACTTGGAATATGAAATTCCAAAAGATAGATAGGCTTATAACTGAGAAAGACTTGTTCCAAAACACTGAGTATGTGTGTAGTGAAGTTAAAGAAGAAGACTTCTAATCATTCCTGATGAAAATATTAGCGTTGAACCCTCAAAGTGAAAATACTGGAATTAAAAGAAATCAAGAAAAGTAAATAATTTTGAACAATTGAAAGGGGCTAAACAATGATGAAGTCCTCACATTCTATTTTTGGTCAGTCTTGTCCAATCTTTTTTGACCCCACTTAAGGTTTTCTTGGCAAAGATGTTGAAGTCGTTTGTCATTTCCTTCTTCAGCTTGTTTTATAAGGAAACTGTTTATGTTTATATGTTTATAAGGAAACTGAGGCAAATAGCATTGAGTACTTGTTCAGGATCACACAGTTAATATCTGAGGTCAGATCTGAACTCACAAAGGTGCCTTACTCTACATACAGCACTCTATCTACTGTACCACCTAGGTACCCTTATATTTTATTGGGGGAGAAGAAATTTGTTCCTTTGAACTCCTAACATCTTCAAGATTACATAGTGAATTAATTGAGAACAACAGAGGGCCTAGGTATAGTTTTATTTAAAACAAGAAAAAGGAGGGAGGAGAATATTGATGGGGGAAAAAAAGGAGGACGAAAGTGGTAGAACTTATATGTTTCATGACTATGGTATGTGAAAAACAACATATAAACGAGGAAAAAAGAGTAGAGAGAATGGATAGCTTATGAAACTCACTTTTATTTGAAACAGCTAAAGAAAAGTTGAACACACACACACACACACACACACACACACGCGGAGTTTGGCAGAGTAATGCATTAAATTCAAAAGGGGAAGGGAAAGAATGAGAAAAGAGGCTTAAGAGGGAGAGCAAAGTCATGGAGAAAGCAAAACAACCAAGGAGGGTGCAATATAAAAGGAGAACTAAAGGAAAGGAAAGTATAAAAACCAGTTATTGGGGTCTGGATGAGAGGATAAGAATATGAACAGTACAGTAGAAAAATAATAAAACTTGACAGGGTTAAAGAAATAAACAAGGAAACTATATTATAACTAAAAGTATCATAGACAGTGAAATAATACAGGTATTTTATATAAGGTTGACATTTAATATAAAACAGTTAAACTAAATTCAAGAATTTAATATCTATTCCATCAAAAATCAAGATCTCAATCAACTCTCCTTGGACCTAGGCAAATCTAGTAAAATGATAAAAAGAAGAAATTTAAGGAAGGAAATTAATAAAATTTAGAAAAGTTTTGAATGAATAGATCTCTGGCAATTAATAAGTAAAAAAAAGGAACATGCAAATTTCTTAATTTTATATACTACCTTTACAAAAAGGTATCAAGTTACATAGCAATAGAAACTTCATTAGGGAATGCAGACAAGTAGGAATATTAAATAGACTCTTCACTGGCCATAACACTATAAAAATCATCAATAACAAAACCTTTAAATAAAATATTAAAACTTAAAATGGAGAATAATTTAATCCTTAAGAGTGTGGGCCAAAGAATAAATCAGAGAAATAAGAGATCATTTCAATTTAAAATGATGGGACAATATAGCAGAACTTGAGTTGTGAGCAAAGTACACCTTGGCATAGAAGTTTTTAATCTTTCAAGGACTCTATAAACTTGGATAGGGAAAAAAAATGCATCTTTATTTCAACATCATAGACTTCATTGTAATCCTATGTATTTCATTTTGTGCATTTTAAAACATTATTCTGAGAAGGTTTGGCTTCACTAAACTGCCAAAAAATAAGAATCTCTGCTTCAGAGGAAAATCTATAACAAAAAATGCTTTTATCAACAAAGAGTGAGACAACAGAACAATGAAGTAAAAGTAAAATTAAAAGAACTAGAAATATAGCAAAATTTGTAAATGAGGCATAGAAATTCTGAAAAAAAAAGAAAATATTAACAAAAAATTTTTAAATAAATAAAAATAATAAAACAAAAAACCTCTATTAAATGTAATATTAAAACTGAAAATAACAGGAGCTTTAGAAAGACTAATAAAATAAGCTAACACCTATGATTCTTAAAAGGAGGGATAGAAACAAAACTACTAATATGAAAAATGAGAAAGGATGAAATAAAGGAAATTACTAAAAAATATCTTTCTGTATTGCATGCCAACAAAATTGATACCATATCAAGTAGACAAATATTTACAAAAGTATATAATATCTGGATAAATAGAATAAGACATTGAAAATTTAAATAACTCAATCTTAGGGGGGGGAAATAAAAAAAAACAGAAATTATGTCCCAAAGATCTGCACCCCAATTTCATGACTAAATGAATTTACCATCGAGTTTCAAACATTCAAAGACAAAGAAGAATGAATTTCAATATTTCATAAACTATTTACAAAATGGGAAAAGAATAAATCGTACCAAGTTTCTTCTATATACAATTCTGATAAACCAGAGGAAAAAAACTACCTTACTTAATAAATATCAATGCAAAATATTGAACGAAATGTTAGCAAAGAAGCTACTACAATATATTAAAACTATTATATATTACAACTTAGTTGGAATTATACCAGAAATGCAGAATTGGTTTAATATTAGCAAAACTATAAACATAACAAATCATATTAATAACAAAATCAATAAAATTATTGTATTAGAAGATGCAGATTGTAGATGCAAAAGTTTCCTCTGGACAGAAATGTAAAACTATACTCCCCAAAGTATCAAAAATATATATATACCCTTTGACTCAGCAGTACTACAAAGAAATTAAATAAAGTGAGAAAGGATCTATATGTATCAAAATATTCATAGTAATTCTTTTTTTGTTGTTATAGTGCCTATTAATTAAAGAATGGCTGAACAAATTAATGTATATGACTACAAAGGAATATTATTGAATCTTAAGAAATGATGAATGGATGGATTGCAAGAAAACTGAGGAGACATTATCAGTGAGCAGAAGTAGAACAATTTATATGCCTTTGTCAAGAAAAATAACTTTGGAAGAGTTAAAATAAATGAGAGAAATAAAATGAGACGTGTGCTCAGACATGGAAAATATGACTATTAGCTTTATTTGACTATACCAACTTGTTACAAGGGAGGATAAGCCTTCACTGGGGGGAGGGGGGGAGATAAAGAAGTTAATGATAGAGATGCCCCCCAAAAGGAAGGTATAAAAATAAGTAGCAATAAAATTTTTAAAGAAGCTACACAAAAAAGATTGCAGGCGGTTCAGAGGGTATCAAAGATAAACAGGATAGGTTTGAAACAAATTGCTGGATTCAGTATATACTTTTAAAAAAACAAGCAGGGAGCAGCTAGGTGGTGCGGTGGATAGAGTACCAGCTCTGAAGTCAGGAGGACCTGAGTTCAAATTTGACCTCAGCCAAGTCACTTAACTCCAATTGCCTTAACAACAACAACAACCAAAACAAACAAAAACAAGCTCTACAAAATTAGTTTCATGTTTTATATACATACAATTCTCTCTCACTAGTTTTCTTTGTGAAAATGTTTGCATTTGTTAGTCAGTACAGAAAGTTGGCAAGTGCAGAAAAACTATAAAAATAACAACAACAAAATTGTGTCTGATGTTTCATGAATCCATTTGGGGTTTTCTTGGCAGAGATACTAAAATGTTTGTCAATTTCTTTTTCCAGCTCATTTTATAGATGAAGAAACTAAGGCAGAGTTAAGTGACTTGCCCAAGGTCATACACTACTAACTGTCTGAGGCCAGATTTAAACTCAGAAAGCTGAATCTTCATGACTCCAGGCCAAACATTCTATCCACTGTACTATCTAGCTGCCTTTCCCTATAAAGAAAAAGATGCTAAAGTTTAAATTAGAGGATTCAGGGGGTTCCTGCAGTCGAGAAGTTCTGAGTTCATTTAACCATGTTTGCCTCAGTTTTCTCATGTGTAAAATGAGCTGAAAAAGAACATGGAAAACCACTCCAGTTTCTCTGCCAGGAAAACCCCAGGTGGGATCATATGAAAGCTCATGACATGACTGAACAACAGCAACAAAGGTAGAAGGGCCAATCTCAGCTCCTTCCTTCCATGACACTGAGTAATGATTTCACCTTTGGGCCTCAGTTTCCTCACCTATAAAATAACAGGGTTTATCAAGACTCAAAGGTTTCTTTAACCTCTAAAGCAGTGACCCTGTCTGTGTGGAATGTATTTGTTCACGTTTCCCTATTTTATTCTTATTTTGAAGTTAAGGGCCCCATGGAATAACGTATACTTTGGTAAACTCTAGAGCATTATAAAAATGTTAGCTATTACTATTTTCAAGTATGTTTGTATTGTTTCAACTGAGAACACCCCAATGAATGGGACTCAAATGTCCTCCCACCACATCTATCTGGCTTTTAGTTCTTGACTTGGATTATCCAACCAAGAACCTTCATCAAAGATATGGAAAGAGTCCTTCTCCTAGGAATTGACCATGTGTGTGCTCTGGGCTTCCGGGAGACCCTCTTTCTTCTCCAATACTGGTGACATTTGTACTCAGAGTCCTCAAATCTTTGAAGGATCCTTCAGGAAGATAGGCATGTTCACAAAAACAATTTATCACAATAGGCTTCCATATCTCTCTGGCTGGTCCTCTTTGTGAGCAAATGAGGCTCTCCTGGTCTGGTGGGCGGGGTTTCTTTGTATGCAGACCCCGGAATCTAGCTAGTTAACTATTAGAAGGTAGGGGTACAGCAGACAGTTCTGATGGTCAGCTAGGCTAATCTTATTAATATCCTGATTGTCTTCCTCAAATGATCACCTATGGGGTGGTTCTGTAAGATAATGTGATCTTCAAATCCAACAGATAATGGGATTGTCAGGCAAAGTCCTAAGACATAGGAGAACAGAAACAATGCCTTTACAGTAACCTCATGCTATCTAAACAAATTGTTTGCTTCCAACTATAAAGAAGTTTTTAAAAGAAGAGCTCAAAATTATTCCTTTTTCTGAATTGAAATAATTAGTCCTTGGGGACAACGGGTATTATTTACTTGGAGCAAGGAGCATTTTGCTGCTAAGATGAATATTTTTATGACTGCCCTCATAAATTGCTTTCCATTGTCTCTCGTCGAGGGGAAGGAGGAGCTCCCAGGGGTGAGCAAAGGGTCCGTGGGTCCCCGTCTGGGGGCCCCATTAAGTTGTTAAGGCATTTAGTACCCGCAGGCATTCAGATTGCAAGGGCAGTTCAAATCCCAGCAAGGCTAGGGGTGGGTGTGGTGAAAGGAAGCTTTCATTTGTCCCCCCAGCTCAAGGGACAAGGCTGTCTTATAAGCAAGAGTTAGGGAGAATATAGTAAAGTAGACAGACAGATCAGACTCATACCAACACCCCCTCCCCAGCTACATACCCAAACCTCCCAGAAAAGAGTTCTGGGGATATGGGAGCCAGAAGAAGCTAGGGGAAGGAAATATCATTGGTGGACTGCTGACTTCACAGTAAATAACTGCTTGTTCAGTTTGGGGATGCCAACTCTTAGGAAGGGCAGAGCTTCTCTGGAGTAGGCACTGGCTTCCTTTTCCTGCAAGACAGAACCTGACTTCTGGGAGAGGAAGATGAATTGTGGTACATGCTGAGGATTCTGGGGAAAGACACATAGGATCACAGATGGAGAACTAGAAATAACCTCAGAGGCTTTCTAGTTCAGACACTTCGTTTTACAAATGAGAAAGCTGAGGAAATAATGTAATTTGCCCAGGATCTAGCCAATGGAAGAAATGGAATTCAAATCCAGGTCCTTTGACAAATGCTTTATCTACTATGTCAGCAGTTCGCATAGTGAATTTTCCTCCTGAGGGTTCCTAAAAGCCTTGCAGGAGGATTCACAAAGTCAAAACTATTTTTGTAGTAATACTATGCTATTTTAACTTCTAATACAATAAATGTCATTAGACACAACCCACATACCCATAAACAAAGTTTTAGGAGGGAGGAAGTACTTGATATTTTTAGGAGTGTAAAGAGGGCCTGGGAACAAAAAGTTTGAGAACCACTATACTGTCTTGTTGCCTCATTAATCTCTATTCAGTAGCTAAGCCCTGATAGGCAGTGATATAAAACCTGGTGGGCATAGACAGAGAGGAGATATGGCTCCAGGAAGGAAAAGATAGATGGTAGGAGAACTATTTCTTCTGTGAGGGTCTTTTGTGTTCCACATTCTGGTAGAAAGAGAAATGGATTGAGACCCAAGATGGTGGAAAGTCTTAAGACACTTTCACATGCACTCATGGACCAACTACTTTCCTTCTATATGGTGAAGTTTTCTTAAGACCCCACATCCTAACTTAGATCTTCAGCAAGTAAATCAATTCTCTATGCCTCAGTATTCTGATCTTAAAGTTGAGAGGTTGGATTCAATAGCCTCTGAGATTATTTCTGGCTCTCAATCTACAATCTTTTTTAAAGCAGAGGTGTCAAACACTAAGTCAAGTCTCCAAAACCAAATTAAACTGTAATTGGGAAATATTTGACAAAATAAATAAAAATATAATAAACATAGAAAACATTACATTTTAAAACCAACTCCATACACAGTTCACAGGAATCCTTATATACCGATTGGTGGCCACCATTTCTTTTTTATTTTGACAATACTGCTCTACAGGGAAGAATGAAAGAGCTCAGAAAAGTAAAGATGAATAATGGCTGACTTAGAAATTATTTTAAGACTCAAAAAATGCTTTAAATCTATTACTACATATGATGCTTACCACAATCTTGCAAAGTAAGAATGACAAGTATCATTATTCCATTTTACAGATGAGGAGAATGAGACACAGAGAGGAATTGCCTGGGGTTATACAACAAGCAGCTATCAAAAGCAAGAATTAAACTCTCTTGATTCCATCCAGAATGCTTGCAATTACTCTGATTGCTCTTTTTTTTTGGGGGGGGGGGGAGGGAAAGAAGGCACCTAGCCCAGCTCCTTGTTCTCAAGGATAAAGGGTATGATGATAAAGGGCCACCTGTAAGTCTCATGAAGGCAGAAATTCTGACTCATGCCAAGGATAGCCAGATTCTCATTCCATGTCAACTTCCTTCTCCTCCTTCTTTTTCAGAACAATCGATACCCAGTACCAGTCTCCAAACAGTCCCATCAATTCCCTCTGCCTTCCTCTCTGACCTCTCCAGAGCCTTTTTTCTAGATTCAGCTCCAGAATCAAGGCGGAGGCCATCACTCCAATTTGGCTCAAAAGGAGGTTCAGAATGGCCTGTCACTGAGACCTATAACTAGGGATAGCTCCTGCTGGCTGGAGTTGGGATGGGAGAGACAAAGGCCATCCAGGCTGAAGATAAATGAACCCCTGGACACTGCTACAGTAACTGCGGTCCCCTAATAGAGGAAAACAAAGGTTTGCCCCTGTGACACTTGCTGGAAAAGATGAAGGCACATCAAAGGAAGCCAGGCTCGTTCAAAGCCCTAACTTAATTGTCAATTAAGCATGCATAAGGGAGAAAACGCCATGACAACCCTGGGCCGCATGCTGGTGTATTGCATGCTGGTGTATTATTGTCGAACCCGGGAAGAACACTGAAAACAGCTGATTTTGCTGACAATGTGTTTGTAGGGCACCTTGTAAGCAATCAGCACATGACAGAAGCAAAGCTCGCCTCCTCCTCCCCCCCACTGATCCTATTGTAGAGGACATTCCAGGGCTAGGGTCAGCCTGTGGTCATCATAGACTTGCAAAAGGTGGATGGATGGTGGAAAGATGAACAGCTCAAAGTGGGCCAGCACTCTCAACTCAACTGGCAAGAAAGGACTTGAAAAACCGAGAGGACGTTCAACCTTTTGGAAAACTTCACTACAGAGAAGGAAAATGGCTTGTCCATCCATGATTACATTTACAAAGAAGTCTTAGGACTTTGTGCTATCTTGAATCTCAATCCATTTCTTTCTACCGGATTGTAGAACGCAAGAGATCCTCACAAAAGAGATAGTCTCTTCTTCCTGTAGCCATGTCTCCTCCCTGTCTGTGCCCAGGAGATTTTATATTCCTGCCTATCAGGCCTTAGCTACAAATGGGGATTAATAAGGCAACACAACAAGATAGCCTTTCTCAAAAAGACTCCTTCCTTTCCTTTCAGAGGTATGGGACTATGGGTGTGGAATACTACAGATCACATCAGAACTCAACATGTTACTTTTCCTGAACTTTTTTTCCCCCCTCTTTTTAAATTCTTTGTTATAAGGATAAAGAAGAGAAGGAATATATTTGTGATATTAAAAAGATAACAAAATTACTTTTAAAAAGGCAATCACATATAGACTTTCTTGAAATGGAAATTTATTGTTTCATATTTTGAATACTCATGTTCTGCAGTGCACATGGCAATGTTCTTTTTCTTTTTCTATTTTGTATTTAAGTTTTAAATAATTTTAAATCATTATTTTAAAAAAGCAATCATTAGACCCATACCAACAATTATTTTGCAATGTTTTGTACTACATCTCCCATTAATTTTTAATTAAGGTTCCAAATATTAATCATCTCTTTCATAGTTGTGGCCACGATGGAACAAAATGAGCATATCCTATAGGATTTAGAGAAAGAAACCAACACTTTTACATATGCTTCAGTTCCTGTTTTCCTTTCTCTACCATCTCTATCCTTGCCATCTAAGGAGTCATAATTTAAAGAGGTCTAATTCAGGAGATATAGAATGGGTTCAAGTCCCATCTCTACTTGAGTGATCCTGGCTAAGTCACTTTTCCCTTTGCCTCAGTTTCTTCATCATTAAAGTAAGAGATTTAGGCTAGATGGTCACTGAGGTCCCTTCCAAGACTAGGTAAATAATCTTTGTGTGACTTATAACTCACTTCACCCCATCCCAGGAGAAGGTAAGTTCCTTCAATTCTGCCTTTGTGTCCCCAGTGTCTTATCCCTAAGATGTAATAAGGTGCTTAATAATTGCTTATAGAATCAAAGTACAATTCACTTCTTTGGGATTCAATGTTCTCATCTGTAAAATGAGAGAGTGAGTTACATTAGATGACTTCAAAGATTCTAAATTTGAAGCCTACATTACCATCACTCCCACTCATTGAGATGTTCTCAAGATGCCATGTGTGACACGCTAGGTCTCTTTGAGGAAGACAGAGTGAGAAAGGAAGGAGAAAGCTAGAAGGCTTGCCAAGTTTGTCTTAAGCAATTGGCAAGACCAAAGAATGAACAGCAACAAAACAATTAAAACTGAAATTATCCTGACTAAGCCTGGCCCCAAAGGAGAGATAAGAGAAGGCTCCTCCCTCCCTTCCTTGTACAGGTCAGGGACTATGGGTGTGGAGCGCTGTAGATCCTGTCAGATTTTCTTAATGTGCTTGTTTTGCTGAACTACTTTTTCCATTTTTTAATGCTTTGTCATAGAGGACAGAAGGAAGAAAAAAGGATACAATAAGGATTGTAGGTGACATAAAAAAATTAGGGGGGTTGTTGGTGATTAACTAATGCAGAGGAATCCCAGAAAAATAAAGAAGAGCAAATGTATACAAAAGAAAAACCTTTCCAATTTTCCTGGCACTCATGGGACCCTAAGTGGCACAGTGGATAGAGCACCAAGTCTGGAGTCAGAAAGTCCTGAGTTCAAATCTGCCTTAGACATCTACCAGCTCAGTGACCCTGAGCAAGTCACTTAACCCTAATTTGCCTCTGTTTCCTTATCTATAAAATGAGCAGGAGAAGGAAATGACAAAACACTCCAGTATCTTTGCCAATACTAAGATCACAAAGAGTCAGACATGACTGAAAAAAATGACAGAACAACAATAACAACATGGAAAATAGGGTAGCTAATTCTGGAAATTGAGACTGATATGCTTTTTGTTTCCAAATCCAAGGTCTAGATTCCTCAAAGTCCTCACTCCCTTCAAGGTTCAACTTAGGCAACTTCTTTCCTCTGAGTGGCCTTTCCTTACTTCTTCCCAGCTGTCACTTTGCATTTCTTTGTATTTTCTTATCCTGTACAAGATTGTTTCTCTGAGTAAAAGATAAGCTCTGTGAGTGCAAGAATTGTCTTTCTATTCCCATCAACTGGCACATCAGGTGCTCAATAAATTCTTGTCTAATGGAATTGAATTGAATCTGTCTGTGTGATTTGTTGTTGTTCGTCATTTGCATGACCCCATTTGGGATTTTTCTGTCAAAGATACTGGAGTGGTTTGCCATTTCCTTCTCCAACTCATTTTACAGATGAGGAAACATAGTTAAGTGACTTACCAGGGTCACAGAGTTAGTATGGTCGGAGGCTGGGTTTGAACTCAGGAAGATGAATTTGGTCCATCCTGAGCTTCTACAATTGGTAATGCTTTTTTCCTCTGATTATAATATCAGATGAGTTCAGCCTACACTGAGCCACTTCAGAAAGGCCTGTTTTTTCCTAAGAATAATTTTATCACAAACAATAAGAAACTTATATGTGGGCCTATAACAGATACTCCATTAAAGAAGCTAAATTAACACAGGTCTTTCCGAAGGGGTAATGAGAAGAGGAGCTCAGGTTCAAGGACTGTTCATTACGAGCTACCTTAGTGGCCCCAGTATCTTCTGGGAAGAAAATTACCAGATCCGTGGAGATCCTATATATCCACGAGATCTCAATGATTTGGAAACAGAACCCAGTTTTAGCTTGGACACATTCTCCTTAATCCAATTTCTCCAGTTAAATTAGCTAAAGATCAAAGGAAATGATAATAGTAAAGTGCTTAGCCCTGTGGCTGCCAATAATGAATGCTACAAATGCTAGCTATTATTATTATTAGCATATTGGAAAGAAACTGAAACTGGAAGTCAAGACATTGCCCTCAGTCACTATGTGATGTTGGGCAAATCACTTTACTTCATTATAACTCATTTTTTCCAGGGAGGAAATTAACCCAAAGAGTCTTTAAGGTCAAATTATATCTCCTTTGAGTTAGTAATATTCCCCTTTTTCCATTCCCAAATTACCTATGGATATTGTGTGTGTGTGTGTGTGTGTGTGTGTGTGTGTGTGTGTCCCTCCACAGTAGAATGTAAAATCTTTGAGGACCAACAGAGATTACATTATTTCTGTTTCAGTCTGTTCCGTACTCCCACACCAGATTCTAGCATAGTACCTTGTATACAGTAGGCATTTAATAAATAAATGCTTCTTGATTTAGTATTAGAGGATCTTAGATCTTTAACCATCAGGTATCATATTGTTCAATTCCTCTCCCCCATTTTACAGAGGAGGAAACTTAAGGAGACTTGTCCAAAGTAACATAGATAATGTCAGAGATGGGATTTGAAGCCAGATTCTCTGACTCTGGAGTTTGGATGGAAAAACTTTTAGAGTCCTAACATTTTGGGGTTCCATGGAGCCAGGCTCCCAACTCTGGGAAGGGCCTGAGGGTTCTGGGTTTCAAGTGGGCACATCCATTCTTGTATTCCTGTCACTCCTTCCAGGCACGGCTGCTTCTCAGTCCCTGCCTTTCCTGCCTGCTTTGGCACACTCTGCCATGAAGTCCTCTAATGGGGGGCACAGAGAATTGGCCCCAGGAGGGAAGAGAGCAGTCTAAGCTAGTGACCCCATGGTGACCTCCACACGACTTCGGCTTGTCAGAAAGCTGCTGGGCTTTTGTTTGCAGCTCAGGCTCCCTGACTTTGGTGTGGAGATCACAGGTACAGCACAATGTACATTGTATTCCCAAGAATGCCCCTTGGCCCCACTACTCCCCCCCCCAGCCCCTCCTTCCCCCCTTCCCCATTCAGTCCTTTTGCTTACTACAAACCCAGCTCAGCACTAGCCACTGCCAGTGTGCTATTTTCCTCTGAAACGCTTTGTTTTTCCCCAGAGGAACTGAGTTACCCTGAAACTAAACCCAGCCCTCTCCCAGGGGCTCCCTGGGCTCTCAGCAAGCCACCACCTCTTCCTATCTCTCAGCAAGAATAACAATAATAATAATACCTGACATTGACAGAGCATTTTGCAACCCCCCAAGCACTTGGCACATTCTCATTCGGGTCTCACAACAGCTTGGGTACCAGCCAGAGTTGGAGTGAACCCCCTCATCCTGCCTTATCTTTCCTTAAGCACTCAGGCCAGATCCTTCCTTCTGCAGACGCTTTCCCATCCTCCCTGCTCTTAGTGCCTTCCTTCCATCTCTTCCCTATGGAACTAGCTATTTACACGTTGCTTCTCCCTTTAGATTATAGACTCGTTGAGGGGAGGGGACTGTTTTTGCAGACATATATGGAGCACTTGATAGATGCTTATTGACTGGCCAATTGACTAATTCTAGTTGAGCATATTCATCCCCTAACTCCCAGCTTTCCGTGGTTAAGGACAAAGGGTGGGAAGCCTAAATTAGATCATAAACTCCATAAAGACAAAAACAATCCACTTTTGTCTTTTTGTATACTCATTACCTAGCACAATGTCTGGCATACAGTGGGCATTTAATAAGTGTTTGTTAATTGAGTTCTTGGCTGATGTTTATTGCCTCATAGAAGGAAATTGCTTTTTCTCAGCTTGGGAGAGAACAGTCATGGCCTCTGAATACTTTTCCTGGTATTCTCTGGATCATTAGCCCAACCTGATTTGAGAATATCTTGCCAATCCATGAAATCTTTTTTACACTTGGGTTGGCCCTGGAAAATAAGTCCCTTTCTGGTCTCAGTCCAATTCTAGTTCTTTGGATTAAAGATCTAGATCTAATACTGGAAGGTATCTCAGAGGCTAGTCCACCTCATTTTTATAGATGAAAAAACTGAGACACAGATTTTTTTTTTCAAGTGAGATGGCCCAAGATCACTCTGGTAGTGAAAATTCAGATATGGGTTCTCTGACTTCAAAGTCACTATTATAGTGGGCTGTATCAGGGTGACCTAGAAGAATATTAAAGAGAAAAGTTTCCATTTTAGCTTAGTAAAAGAATGCCTTGGGGGTAGGTGGTGCAAGTGGATAGAGCACCAGCCCTAAAATCAGGAGGACCGGAGTTCAAATCTGATCTCAGACATTTACCACTTCCTAGCTGTGTGATCCCGGGCAAGTTATTTAACCCCAATTACTTCAGCAAAATAAATAAATAAAATAAAAAAGAATGCCTTGAAATCTACTAGGGAGATATGGCTGGAGAGCAGCCACTTAGTGGCTGAGCCTGTACTCCCCAGAGCATTGGGGATACCACTAAGGACAATGCCTCTCAATCCTTAAGACATGCTGTAAGCATCCAAAAGCCCATCTTCACCAAAAAATGCTTCTGAACTCTTAACTGAATAGCATACATCTTAACATTTATGAACTTCATTAAGGTGTACACACATCACCTCATCTGGGTCTCAGGATACCTTGTGAATCATAAAGGAAGTAAAGCAACAGGGAAACTGAGGCTGAGAGATGGTAAATGATCTACCCAGGATTACACTGCTACTAAGTGTCTGAGGCAAACTTCAGGAATTCCTGTCTCTAAGGTCTTTTGAGGAGAGTTCTCCTCTCTTCCCTCCAGGCCCTGACTCTGTGGCCTCTATCCAGATACCTCTACCCACTACTCAGATGCCAGGCCTCTGAAGCCATAAGCAGTGCCTTTTCACCATTTCCCATCCGATGCATCCCCAGATCTTAGCATAGTACTTGGCACATAGTAGGAATTTAATAAATAAGGATTGATTGATGGATTCCTGAATCAGCAGACATCTCCAGAGACAAGGACACAGAAAAAGGGGCCTTTCCAAGGTAGGTCCTTATATAATGACATTAGAAAGGGTTCATGGGCAAAAGTCGCAATCCTTTCTCTAAACCTATCTTCCTCCTTAAAGAAATATCCTGGCTCCGAAACTCTCCTTTTATTAACAGGAAGAAACAAGAGATGCTCAATGAGAGGACCAGGTCCCACCCACTTCAGAAGCCTTTAGGAGGAGGGGTGCCCACTCAAACTCTTTACCTGAAAGCTTACTTGGAGGAGAGGCACTTGGTTGCGTGTGGTGCGGGGAACCATGGGAGAGCATTGGGTTCAAGCCGTGAGGCTGGTTTGTGCTGTAGGCATCCATGGCCAGTTTCTGGCGGAAAGCCTCCTCCTTTCTGCGGTTGGCAAACCAATTGTAGACACGGACCTCAGTAACCAGGTTGGAACCGAGGCCATGAGCTTTAGATGGGGAGACTCCTCGTTGCAGACATTCTGCCCTGTGAGCAAATAAAAGAGAGATATAGCAAGATAAAAAGGTGGGAACTAGGGTTCAACAACAGTTGTTAACAACAGTCCTTGCTAGGAATGCCATGAGACTAAAGTTAGGGTCCTGAGGATGGAGAGGAAACTGATCTCTACAACTGACTCTAAATCACAGGCTCTTTTAGTTCCTCTTTTCCCCCCAAATTCCCCAGAACAAAAGGTCTCCAAAGAATTGCTGACTACATAATCTACAGCAAGATTTCTTCCTTCCTTCCTTTCTTCTTTTTCTCCTCTTCTTTGTCTCTATGTCTCTCTTCCTCCATCCATCTCTCTGTGTCACTTGTCTCTGTCTGTCTCTATATCTCTTTCTGAAACAGTCTCCCTTTGATTCTCTGTCTATCTGCCTCTCTGGGTCTGAATCTGGATCTCTGTCTTTCTGTTTCTGTCTCTGTCTCTCCCTCCCTCCTTCCCCTTCTCTCTCTCTCTCCCTCCTCTCTCTCTCTCTCTCCCTCCCTCCTCTCTCTCTCTCTCTCTCTCTCCTCTCTCTCTCTCTGTGTGTGTGTGTGTCTCTCTCTCTCTCCTCCCTCCTCTCTCTCTCTCTCTCTCTCTCTCTCTCTCTCTCTCTCTCTCTTTGTCTCTCTCTCTCTGTCTCTCTCTGTCTCTCTCTGTCTCTCTCTCTGTGTCTGTCTCTCTCTCCTTCTCTCTCTCTCTCTCTCTCTCTCTCTGTCTCTCTCTCTCTCTCTCTCTCTGTCTCTCTCTCTCTCTGTCTGTCTCTCTCTCTCTCTCTGCCCCTTGTCTTTCTTCCTCCTTCTCTCTCCTTCTCCCTACCCATTCCTTTTTTTTTCTTCCTTCCTTCTAATTATGGGATTTTTTTTGGCAGTGTAGTGAAATCAGAATAATATTTTCACATATATAAAATAAAATAATAGATTGGAGAGGAAATCTATTCTATTGAAATACAGTAATGAAAATTAAAAAGAAAAAAAGACATCAGATCCAGATTCACAGACTTACAGAACCTCTATCCTATAGGTTTCAAGCATATCTATAGCTGGAGGACAGTATGGCACAATGATGAAAATATGGGTTCTATAGTCTTGAGACTTGAGTTTTTTCAGATCAAAATCAAAATATATGTTAAATCTATGTGAGGGACAGAAGCATAAAGTTTGCTAGGTTTGATATCAAAGAAATGGGGTTGGAATCTTGCATTTCTTACCGGTGTGACCTCAGGTAAAGCCCTCTGGGCCTTAATTTTCTTATCTATAAAATGAGAAGTCTAGTGCTTTTCTTCTAAGAACCATTCCTACATTTATAGATCTATAACTGGCCCACAGCTTCTGACACATAGCAAGCACTTAATAAGTTTATTGACTTAATAACTACTTGTTGACCTATAAATCTGTATAAAAGAGGCAGAGTTGAGACATATACACTTAATGTCTCAGGGCTTCTAACAAATTAACTCAATTAAAATGGGTCTTTCAAACCACAGATACATAATAATTATCCTTTATTCATAATTTAATAGTATATGTAAATATATTATATAGCCTATATAATTATATGTGGCACATATAATTATGATCATTGTACAGTAATGCTATGATATTAATATGATGTTAATATAATATAGCAGTGATATCAACATTGGCTATATTATTATATGTGATATTATGATAATATAATTTAGCATATAACTTATTTATAATATATTTTATAATAATCACAACAATATTATAATGCCAATGAGAGCATACTATGTACTATTATCCATAGGATGTAAGCTTCTTGAGGGCAGAGATTTTTTTGTCTTTATATTCTTCAGTACATAGTCCAGTTTGTATGTTGTTTCAGTCATGTCCAGTTCTTTGTGACCCCATTTGGGGGTTTTCTTGGCAAAGATACTGGAGAGGTTAGCATTTCCTTCTCCAGCTCATTGATAGATGAGGAAACTGAGGCAAACAGGTTAAGTATTTTGCTCACGGTCACACAGCTAGTAAGTGTCCGAGGCTGAAAAAATTGGAAGTCAGGTCTCCCTACTTCCAGATCTATCACTTTATCCACTGTATTACATAGCTGTACCAATCCCCACCAAATGCTATGTAGTAGATGCTTATTGAATCAGGAGTGGGGAATCTTTTTTTTCTGCCAAGGGACTTTTGGATATTTATAACATATTTCATGAGCTATACAAAACTTAAAAGCTCAAGCAATGGGAAATTGTTGTTCTCAGCTTTCAACTCATCATCACCTGCAGTTACCTTGGCAGGCCCAGACCAAATGATTTTGAAGGCCTCATATGGCCTGCAGGCCTCTGCTCTAAATGAATTATTTAACATAATTTTCTTAACTGAGGCAGACTGTAGCAGATCTGAACTCTCCATTCTATTTTGCTTACTTCCCCTGATCATAGATGGAGATATGAGAAGAGTTAAGGCTAAAAAAGCCTTATCCAACATCACACAGCTAGCAAATGTCTCAGGTGGGATTTTAAGTCAGGTCTTTATGACTTCAAATCTAGCATCCTATCCACTGCTCCATTCTGTCTCAAAACCAGCAATGGGAAAGATCACTGGCCAAGGTTAAAGCCTATGATCAAAGACAGCTTTATTTCTAAATCTAATTAACCTCTATGGGACCAGACTCGTGCCTCCCTGAAAACATGCCAGAGATCCCATTTCATCTGACCATCAATAGCTTCCAATTGGTTTGCATTTGTCTCTTGAGGTGTCTTCAATGACCTGAATTGGTTTCCATGGGAACCGTCCCTAAGCAGTCTCTAGGAGGTGTGGCTATCATGGCCCTCTCTCCCCAGGCTTATTTGCCAACACAGTGTGGATACATCTAAATGTGCCCGGTATTAAACACAGTGACTGGAATATCATATGCGCTTAATAACCATTTATTAATAGAACTGCTAATGTCATTACCTGTTGCACTCTTCCACTAGGGCTTCTCTCTCCTCCTTGCTGGGGTTCTTTTGTCGGTCGTAGGCCTGGTACAAGATTTGCTGGGATGCGGGCCCCCATTTGAAGCGGTTTCGGCGCATCTTTTTGTTGGCAGGCTCAGAGCAAGCATCATCCGGCTGCCCAGCCCCCTGGCTCTGCTGGCTGAACTCTGGAAAGAGAAACAGCAGCTGATCCTGACTGCTTTTGTCTGTCATATTTCCAGAACTTTGGACTGTCTGGTTGAATTCTGAAAAGAGAAAGGAGTAGATTTGATAGGGTCTGTAGCCTCCACCCAGATGACAGACAGACAAATAAACACCTACATTCCCTTCTCTTAATTTTCTACTCCAGCTCTGACCTATTATTGGGCAAATAATGTTACCTCTCTAGGACTCAATTTCCTCATCCATAAAATAAAAGGTTTTCATTAGATGGCCCCTTTAGTCCCTTTCAGATATAAACCTATGTTTGTAATTAGCCTGTATTATTCCTTTTTTTTTTTCCCAAGGAGTTCCATTCCCATGAACCATTGTTTCAGAGACCATTTGTTTTTATTTGACCCTCAGATATGAAGCAATACTCTAAAACCAAAGACCGTTTTCTCTTGTTTTGTTTATTCTAGCATGGTACAGAAAGAATTCTTGGCTAGGTTGGACTAGCTTATGAAGCCCTGGCACTAAATCTCTTTAAGTCAAAGCTTTGGGGCAAACTGTTTATAAATATCATTTTGAGTCTTTTAAAAAAGTATGCAGGGAATTTGAATAGTTATATACCAATGTATTTAGTTGTTTGTGCCTTAGAGGTTCAGATTTGTTAAATTAATTATTTAATCTCTTTCTATAACCATCTTAGATGGGACCCTTTTTATCTACATAAGCACACACCTACTGATGTCCATTCCAGAATTCTATAGCACAGAATTACCAATAATAAGAAAAGTTTTACAGGTTAACTCACTTAACCCCTAAAGAGATTATTTTATGAGTAAAGAAGATTAATAATAGTAAATACTTTCTATAGCAAGAGCTTTCCTCTCTCCTAACAATCCTGTGAGATAGGAAATATGAGCATTAGTATTAGTCTTACAGTATAGATGGGGAAACTGAGGTCCAGAGAGAAATGATTTGCTTAGGGTTCACATAGCTGGTATGTAACAGACCAGGAATTCAGATTCCAGACCAGGAAGATAGTGGGGTACTGTGGAAAGTTTCTGAAATTAGAGGACCTGAGTTTGAATCTTCCATCACTCCCTACCTTGTGATTTTAAGCATCTGACTTCTCTGAGTTGTAGTTTTTATTTTGTTTGTTTTTTTAATCAATAAGATGAGGCAGTTAAACTAGATGGTCCATTCCAACTCCAAAACTATGATTCTTTGAACTGGTTTCAAATTCTGTCTCTGCCCATTCACTGCCTTTCCTTTCTTGGATGCTTTGAATGTGCCCTAGGCATTGGAACTCTAGATAGCATTATCATTAATTACAAGTGATTATGATGGGCCAAGGCCTTAGACTCACTATCCCTTGGCCAAGAGATGGACCACTTTCCATCATAACGTGCCAGGCTTTTAAAGATTGGCCATTTCTGTTAGCAGATCACAGGATATCAAGCTTCCTTCTTAAAAATCTTGATTATGAGGTATAGTTCCCTGGGTAAAGGACAGGGAAGGGATATTTTCAGAAATTAATGAGAAACAACAAAATATATCAAGAAAAACAAAGTAATTTTTTAATTAAAAAGAAATTAATAAAGAAAATTTAGAGCTGGGAGGGAACTTTATACATGAGGACACTGACGCCCAAAGACATAAAATGATTTCTCATCCTTGGGCATCAGTGTCCTCATGAATAAAATTCCCTCCCAGCTCTAAATTTTCTTTATTATCCCTTGGGAAAACATAGAGAGTAAATCTAAGATTGAAACTCATGGTGTCTGTCACTGAATCCAGTGCACAGAATCAATTTTGCGTGGCAGTGTGGTACCATGGGAAAAGCACTGGGTTTAAAGTCTGAAGACTTCACATCTCATGATCTCACCTTTGTTACCTGCTACCTGTGTGACCTTGATTAATTCGTTTAAACTCTCACAGCCCCTGTTTGCTCATTTGCAAAAATGAGAAGGTTGAACTAGGTTGTTTCTAAATCTCAGTTCTGACTCTGCTACTATGAGTTCAGATGGGTGGCCATCTGCCAGGTTGAAAGAGAGAAGGACAGAATATTCCATAGGCTCTTATTTGTTGTTAACTCATCTGATTTGGAAGATTCCTTCACAGGAAGATTTCTCTTATCATTGAAATAGTGCTCTAAGTAGTTAGATTTACTAGCAGGTAGAGTCATTAACCAAAGTGGAGACTACAAGTCTCTTGTCCAAGTTACTCAATTTCTCCATCTGTGAAATGGGTTCAGTAGAAACCCAAGGAACATTTTGACAGTCTTAGACACATTTTGAAATATAGTCAGAAATGAAATAAGGTAAATAAATAGCAGCAGGAATAGCAATAATATCTTGAACTTGAATTGTGCTTTGTACTTTTTAAATTACTTTCTAGTCTGTTCATATATGGTCCTCACAACAGTCCAGAATAGCAATTATTCATGTGTTTTTTTTTTCCTATGAGCCTACAAATTGCTTTCTAGAGACCTACATCTTGATGGGGGCTCATTTTTTTTATGTTTTCCCTACTCTCTGTGCTAGGCCAAACACTCAGAATAAGAATAACCAGTATTTATAGGTTGCTTGAAAATGTGCAAAGTCCTTCCTATTATCTCATGGAAGCCTCATAACAACTCTTCCAGGTAAATATTCCAGATGTTATAAGCATCTCTGTTTTATAGATGAGGAAATAGAAGTTCAGAGCGGTTAAGCAACTTGCTTCTTGGTTATAAACTAAAATCTGTCAGAATATTTCAAGATCGGGCTTTATTCATTATGTCACATTGCCTATCATGGAGATCACTGAATAATAGCTCATGTTGAAATTGATATTTTCAAGGACCTAGAGGACTGGAATATTTATTTGACAGTCTCAAAACAAAACAATCCTCAAGAATAAAAGAGACAAAATGATACAGTGGAAAGATCACTGGCTTTAGAATTGGAGGAACTGGATTGAAATCTCATCTCTGACACCTATTGCTAATAGGATCTTGGACTAAGTATTTAATTTTACTGGTCTCATTTGTAAATTTCCTCATTTGTAAATTTCTAAATGACCACTAAGGCCCAATTCCGAATCTACAGTTATATGAACCACAGTTCTTTCCAGCTATGAGAACTGAATAGCAAACTCAGGTGAAAGTATTGCTTTACAGCTTATGACAGGCTCTAGAAGGGGTGTTTACAGAATGTTCCTTAGAGATGTAGCACATCTTTGCTGTATGCTTATATATGGGTCAGACTACACACAAATATAGGAAGATTCATGCTCTGAAGTTGTTTTAGAGAATCCAGCCTCCCCCACCAATCTCACTATTCATACTCCCCTTCACTTGGCTTACTTTTTAAATTCAGATTAATTGAGGGAGATGATAAGTATAAACTGTCCATAAATTTTTTTTCATTTTATTTCATGCCCAATGGGACCCAGAAGAATCAATCCTAGTGACTGCTGTTCTATAATTCTTTCAAGGCAGCAATCAAGGCTGGTGTACGGTTTATTTCATTTTCTATAATTCTATAAGGAAATGTTCTCTGTCTCTCTGACTATCCTTTTCTCTCTCTCTTTCTCTCTCTCTCTGTCTCTCTTTCTCTTTTTGTCTCTCTCTTTCTCTTCTGTCTCTTTCTGTTTCTCTGTACCTCTCTGTGTGTCTGTCACACATTCTCCTCTCCTCTTTTTCTGCCTCCCCCTCTGTCTGTCTCTGTGTCTTTGTCTCTGTCTTTCTCTTTCTTTCTCTCTCTGTCTCTTTTTGTCTCTCTCTTTCACACACATACTCATATCCTTCTGTACTTTTTATCTTTCTTGTCTCTCTTTCCTCCTACTCATTTCCCTTCACTTACTTTCTTCTCTTTCCCTTCTTCCCTCCCTCCTTCCCTCCCTCTCTTTCTCCCTCCCTCCCTGCCTTCTTTCTTCCTTGCTTCTTTGCTTCCTTCCTTCCTTCATTCCTTCATTCCTTCATTCCTTCTTTTCTATGCCTAAACTTTTTAAATCTAAAGCTTAAAAAGGTTGGGGGAAGAAAAGGACCTATTCATCACTCTATAATAATGATGCTACAATTCTAAATCTATGGTGGGGAGGGGCCCTAGAAGCCATTGATTCCAACTGACTCATTTCATAGAGGAAGAAACTGAAACTCAGATGAAGTGACTTGGCCAAAGTTATCCAGGTAAAAAGAATGGAGTGGGAATTTGAACCCATATCCTTTTGACTTCAAATACACCACTTTTTCCACTAGACAGAGGAAACAATATCCTTAAACCCCACAGGATTTCCTGAATTCATATAGTAAAAGAAGGGGGAGTATGAACATCTTAATTATCTTAAGAGTTTCATTTCCCAGACTTCAGGAGAATAAATGCTAGATTTGGCATCAAGTAACTTTATATGTCTAGAACTGAGAATCATTTGGCCAGAAGGTCCTCCAAAGAAGATATTGGGAAAACAAGCATCGTCCATCTACATACATTTGCATACAAATATATACAAAATAGATATGTATGTATATGTGTGGTTTGCCTGTGTGTGACAACCATTAACTATTTTTTTAAACCAGGAAAAGAATCAGACCAAAATAATTGAAGCACAGAGGGGGGGGGGGGGGGGGGAAGAATGCTTTTTCTTAAAGTAAAACAATTTGTCCTTCATGCTCACATCACTCATCAGTGATTTTCAAACTTAAAAAAAGGTAGAAAAAAACCTTCTTAGTGCCAAGACTGAACAGGAAAAGTCTTGAGGTGATGAAGGGGGGGAGGGGGAGTGGAGAGTGAGGAAAAAAGGAGTCTGGACTGGGGAAAGAGGGAAGAGTTGGGATTAACCAACAGCAATTCCCAGCAAACTTCATTAAATCATCTACTACTGCTCACTGGCCTGATTTTCTATTCACGTTTGTCCAGAAGAGGCACTTTGGAATCTGTTCTAATTGGAATTCTTTCACTGATTAAGTTGGTGAATGTCTATCTACTCAACCCTTAGTTTCCCCTTTGGGAAGTAGAGATTTCCATACTGAACTGTTCCCTCTCTCTGACTTCTAACTCCTGCCAGATTTCCCCAAGTAAGGATTCTGGTGACCTCTGGTATAAGGAACAGGAGTGGAGGGGCACCTATATATCTTGTACTTTTTCCAAAAGGGAGCAGAATATGGAAATAGCTAATCTCCTTTGAAAATTAAATCAGCAATCTGGTATTATACTAAAGTGCCCCATCTAGAAGGTGATGAGGGAAGGAAGGTAGACGATTTTCTCTTCAACCTACTTGGAAATGGGATGTCCATAGAGGAAACTAGAAACTACAGCATGGCCTTTTGTAGATATTAAGGGTTAATCATTTGACAAGTAAGCAGCCAAAAGCATCCTTCCATCCTGACATCCCAATTTTGTAGATATTAAGGGTTAATCATTTGACAAGTAAGCAGCCAAAAGCATCCTTCCATCCTGACATCCCAGATTGCTGTAGTGGCACTGGGAATAACCTATTCCGCTAATTTTCTCCTCAAAATTATTCAGTTGCTCTATTAAGTGTCAATGATGGGGAAACCAAAGCAACATACAGTGGTCAGTGATAGAGCAAAGGTCCCTCAAAAAGCCTAATTCAGGATGAAAACACTTACGTCTCAAGATCTCTCTCTGCTTCCGCACATACCAGGTGTACAGTGCTGCACGCTTCTGGGTCTTCATCGGGGTGCCCTTGTTGAGATGCTGTGAGAGGTGAGACTGGTTCAGGCCTGTAACATCCACCACCTCCCTCTGGGGGATGTTATGCTGCTGCATATATCCCTTGATCATTTTGGCTGCCCTCCAGGGGTCCTCACTAAACAAAAAAAGCACACAGTTAGGATGCTTGTCGTAGAAACCCAGGAGAAGTACCGATCCAGGAATTTTCCAGGATTGTTAGAATTTTCAAGTCAGAAAGGGCTTGAGAGATCAAGTTGTCCAAGCTCCTCATTTCACAAAGGAGGGAACTGAATCCCAGAGAGATGAAGAGCTTTATCTAAAGTCACCCAGGAAAGAAAATGGCAAAGTTAGGATTCTTTGGGCTCCAAATTCGTAGCTTTCCCACTGACATTTTGGATGCAGCAAAAAACAAATGCAAACCAAACAAAAATGTGACTTTTGTGGCTCCACGTTAACTAAAAGTCCCAGTTTTCCACACAACCTATTGTACTCTAAAGGAACTGGCAGTAAGAGAACAAATGTGAAGTCCAAGCTCAGAGGAAAGAAGATGAAGGTCCTGCCTCTGAACTGGTAGCCCCTGTACACCTTTCTTCCAATAAATCTGGAAAAGGAATTAGGAGACTGTAGACTTTTTTTTTTTCTGAAGAATAACCCTACAGAGATCCATACCTGAAAACTGAACAAAACTGATAGCTTTCCAATCGATTTTACTTAGTCTTTCCCTAAGTAGGGAATGCAAAACAAATTTCAAAAAACCAGAAAACAAAACAAAACACTACAACCACAAAAACAGAGATGCATATCTCACTGTCTTCTGGTGGGGTGGATCCCAAGATGATAGAGAATAAAAAGTGAGTTTGAGCTTCTGTGGTCACCTAATTCCAGATTAAACCTTCATTAAATTACTTCCTATGGAGCGTCTTAATTTCTGGTCGATAAAATAGGAATGGCTCATACTCATCTGCCTCCGAGAGAAAAAAGACCCTTTTTGTAGGTTTGTGAAATGGATTTTCAGGATTCTTGCGAAGTATCAAAAAACTAATAGTGAGTTAATGTTTCTCTTCCCCCCTCCTCCCCCCTTTGAAACTAGCACAAAATGTTTTCAAAATATGGACTCTAGCTTCCCTGCCCCTGGAGAAGAACAACGAAATACGCTACAGGATTTTACAATTCTGAATAATACATAAGAATTTTCAGCCGGGTCCAAAGTTTTAAAAGAAAAACTATTGTTTCCTCGTATTCTGGCAAGATTTCCCCTCTGATGTGGTGGGAGTGACTGAGAACATATTTTGCCCATTAACTTCGATTTAGAAACTTGAACATAATAATGTTTTTCAATTCTGTTAAACTAAACTGGGCCAGTGGAGGTGGGGATTGGGGAGGGAGGAGAAGCAACAACAACAACAAAAAAAAAAAAAAAAAAAAAAAAAAAAAAAATTCAAAACCCTTCAGGATTTCGGAAGAAAAATGCCAAGGCGAGCTACTGCCTCCAGTGCAATAACCTTCAAATTCTATCTGCCCTTTAGAATTTTTCCCCCCATTGTTTCCCCATGTTACATCAGGTGGCTTAAAATTGACGAGATATTTATCTGCAACAAAAGGTTAAATTATAATGTGTCTGGGGTGGATGGGCATCTCTCCCACCTGAATGTCAACAAGAATGTTAAAATTTGTCTGGAGGTGTGTGGATCCATTAAAAATTATTTGGAACGATCATACACACAACAAGCAACTTCATTTTAAATTGTATCATTCATGGAATCATTTTCATAATATTTTAATGAATCAAATAAACACGCCCTGCTAAATAATTATGCTACGTATTTTTAAAATGTGTTCTCCAACGGGCAGCGATTTCTTTCACAAATCCCTTGGTAATCAATTAATGAAGGGGGAAAAAACCGTGTTAGATCCCTGAGTTTGGCGAGCTGCTGGGAAGGGGAATTCGGAGATTAGCCAAGAAGCGAATATTTATAAACTACCTAAATTAGGCATTTCTTTTAATCAGTGTCAAAATGAGGGAAGAGAAAACAGTTCCGAACACAGAAAACTTACCTGGAATCTCTCTTAAAACGAACTGTTGCGATTTTGGACACCGGCAGTTAAATATCAAAAATTGTTCAGAAAATGTGCCGAGTCGAATGTTTAACTAGATTTCTAGTATAGGGGCAGGATAAAACTTTTGGAGGAGACGCACACAAAATAATTTTCAAACTGAGAAAGGCATTCGGTTAACTTTTTTTTTGTTTATGTTAACAGGTTCTGGAGATTTAGGATTTAGTTTTTCGCTTGATTTTATTTTAGCGTTTCCGAAACGCTGGGAAATGAAGCAGGTGAGTCTAAACTCCGCCCGCCAGTCCCAGGGAGAAATTCGTGGAATAAATGAATGGAACGAAGGCCAGTGCCCAGAGCCCCACAATAGATCAGCTTCAAATCACACCGTGAAAATGAGCGCAGCCTTATTTTAAAAACAAAAACAAACAAACAAAAAAGTATCTAGAAAAAGGCCTCTTAAATCTTGGAATAAGGTGGTATAGGAAAAAAATAATTTCCGAATTCAGAAGTATTCCCCAGGGGTAAAAAGAAGCTGCTGACCTCTCTCTTTTTAAAAATACTATTTTTAAGAAGAAAAGAAGAACAAAACAAAGGAGAGAGAGAGAGAGAGAGAGAGAGAGAGAGAGAGAGAGAGAGAGAGAGAATGAATAGAGGAAAGAAGGGAAGAAGGAAGGAAGGAAAAGGAAAAGGAAAGAAAGAAAAAAATCTTCCAGATGGCATTTATTTCGAACAAACATAGGGGACAAAAGCTCCGGCCACATATTAAGAAAGCAGGTGTCAAATGCCCTTATCTCCGGGCCGCGGGCCCAGCGGCGAGCGTCCTACGGCAGCAATGTCCGTCCGGCTCACGCGAGTTTTCAAAACAATTCTCCATTAGCCCTCCCGTGTCAATTTCCCGGCCCCGGAGAAACTCGCTGAGCCTTTGGGTGACTTTAAACTGGCTTCTTTCTGTGGGAAGGAAATGTGCTGTCCCAATCCAAACGATCTGGAGCCCAACCCGGACCCAAACCCAGAGCCTCGACCCCAGGAGAAGACAAGAAAATTTGAAAGAAGAAAGTGTCTTTCCCCTCACTTAGTGAAAGGAAAATGCACGCGGGTTCTGTCACATGAGGGGGCTCTGTCTGTGTGTATGCACTTCTAGGGAGTGCGTCTCACTCGGGCGGACAGCCTCTCCAATTTGTCCAAGGGAAAACAAAACAAAACAAAAACGCCTTGCTAAAGACAACTTGTAGCGGAGTTACAGCTCCAGAAGTAGGGAATCGCCCTCTTCCTCCACCTGGGGAAAGTGCGGAGAACTTCGGCCCTGACCCCTCGCTTGGGAGAACTGGACTGGGGGGCACATTGCGTGACCGACAGGCCGCTAGAATAGAGCGCTGGCTGTTGGGGAGAGAAAAGGAAGGAGGAAAAGTACAGGTAAGAAGATGTGGTTTCGGGCCTGACTGGGGTTTACCCCTGAGGCGCTTTAGGCTGGGCCAACCCTCCCGGGGGGGATCGAGCCCCAGTCTAGTGTCTGCTAAGCAGTGAGTCCCTCCTCGGGGTGCTAAGTGGACCCGAGGGAGGGGCCGGGCCGAGGTGCGCGCGACAGTGGTCCCGCGTGTGTGTTTGTGTAGCAGCTGGGAGTGTGCCCGCGCCCGGTGTGTGTTTATTTCCTTCCCCCTTTTAAGCTCAGTTTACAACTTCACCAATGAATAACCCGCCTCTCTATTCAAGCCTAATCACAGCCCTTTGTGTATCTTTCTGTTGATGATTTATAGAAATAAATTAATAACACCCCAACTCCACGTGCTGCCGTGTATGTTTCAGCCCGGCTACATCTAGATCTGAGAAAGGGCCGGGCAGAGATTGGGGTACTCAAGGGCGGGACCCCAGAGGATTTCCGAGACCCCGCTGAAGACTCCCCAGTCTCCGAAGGCAGCCGCCTCCCGTCCCGGAGAAAAGTTACAACAGTCTCGGCGGTTACAGACGCCCGGGCCTCCGGCTGCCCTGGGAGTCAGTCTCTGGGTCCCGGCCTCCCTCCCTCCGCGGGGCCGGGAGACAGAGCCGGCCCTACCACCCCGCCAGAGCCCTGGCACCCCTGGCCAGCGGAGAGACAACAAGGAGCGGAGATCTCACCTAGCAGCGGACAAGGGCGTCTTAACCTCTCCCTCCCAAATCTCCGGGATTCTCAAATTGTAACCCGGCGAACTAGGTTAGCAGTCACCCACACACTCATTTATTTGGGGGAGGGAAAAGGCCCAAACTGGCCTAGGACTCTTTTTGAATATTCTCCACGAGTGTCTCGCGGAATTAGGAATCGGGGGTAACCTGAGGAAGAAGAGCTGGGGTCCGGGAACCAATTTCAAATGCAAGTTCACATCCTACCCCTAGACAGCCAGCTTCCGGGGCCCTGGGCCGATCCAGCCTCCTAACCAGGCCCCGAGATCTATTAGCTCGGAGAACTGAGCTGCGATCCGGTGCCGGGGCCGGTCAGAACGGTCCGGGAGCTGTGGGCTGAGAGCCGGCCCAGACAACCACTGTGGGGAGAGTTAGCCCCCCTTAGGATAATTAGTAACCAGCTGTCAAAGGCTCTCCGGCGTCCTGAGAAGGCAGCTAGCAGACCCCGGTTGAGCTGACTGATTGCACACTCGCGGAAAAGTCCCCCCAAGGAAGCCCGAGTGAGTCTCCCCTAAGTTTCTCTACCCCGGTCTGAGCATTAACATCACTGGACAGGAAACTTCTGGTTTGGGCTCTTAACGGCAAGAACTGGGAAGAAGGTTGGGACAGAGGCAGGGCCCATTCAGGCCGAGTATTCGGTCTGACAGTGACACTGATAATCCCTCCCCCCGGGGAGTCCCAGATCCCAATGAGTTCGGGGGGGTGTGGGGGAGAGGGGTACAATCCCGCGGCTACAACGGAACCAAGCCGCTGGGGAAGCTCGAAGTCGGTTCCCTCCCTTCACAGATTTTGACTCAGGGTCCCGGTGAGGCTTCCCGAGAATACTAGAAAGAACAGGGCCCAAGGCCGATAGACTGTCCCAATCCCGGGGCGCTCGCTGCCAGCCGGGGCAGATTCTCCGATTTGGGACCCTAAGCTGGAATCAGGCTTCCACCCCGAAAGCCATCACTGTCCCGAGGATCATTGCTTCCCATCTTCCCCCGTCCCTGGGTAAAGGCTTTTTTTTAAAGCATCCAAGAGTCTGCCTCCCCTTGTCTTTCCGACCTAGAGAACTAAACCTAGAATCAAGGTGTTCCAGGGCAAGCTGCAGAGAAAGGAGAACTGGCCGGGCCTTAGTCCCCGCCGGAGGGAGGGGCCGAATTTAAGTAAGTCTGGGGTGGCCCAGCAAGAACTTCTCTCTCTGGGACCCAGGCACCCCAAGAGGGGGAGGGAGGGGAGAACCAACCTTGGTGGGCCGGGCTGAAGAGAGCTGCCCTGCCAAAACGGCCCGGGGCAGGGGAGAAGAGCGAGGGCCAAGGCTGAGCCAGCGTACCTGAGCATGCGGTCCACTTCGGCCCTCTGCTCCACAGCCTCCTCGGTGTTGAGGGCCTGTAACTCCTTGAGAATGGGAGGGGTATCATAGTCGTCTCCGTCCTCTGACCCCTCGTCCCCTGACAGGCGACTCTTAGCATGTCCATTGGTAAGGGTATGAAAGACCGGCTTGGTATCAGGCTCAGCGCCGCTCCCCGGGGACAGCGGCAAAGTCTCCAGCTTCACCCCAAAAGTCGGGGCTGGCAGCAGCTCCTCTAGAGCCTGGGCCAACACTTCCTTGGTGACCCCGGAGCTCAGCAGAGCGCTCAGGAGTTCTTGCTGGAGAGACGTGAGCTTGGACACCATTTTCCACGGACTGGAGAAGAGGGGGGCTCGGGGTGGGTGGGGAGGGGTTGGTGTGAGAAAGGAGGGCGGAGGGGAGCTTCACGGAGCAAACCCCAAGTCTGGGAGCCCCCCCGAAGTCTCCGCACACCTGTTATTCCCCAGTCCCGGAGTCTCCTCCGAGAGGAGTCAGCAAACTTCTAACTTTCCATGATCGCCTCCATTAGCCAATATAAGATATGCAAATCAGTGGGAAGGGACGGGCATTTCGGCCAGATGCAAATGGAGGTGGGGAGGGGGAAAGTCAGCGAGAGGGAGAGAGCGAGAGAGCGAGAGAGGCTCACGGAAAAAGAGAGAGCTCACGCTTGGAGAGCTGGGGCTGCCCAAGCCCATGGTGTTTACACTGGGGGCCAGGGACCTTCTTTATTGGTTCTGTTTATCAGCCAAACTTTAGCTGAACTTTGGACTTGTTAAGCAAGAAGTCTCCAGCCAAGTGCGAGTGCCGCGAGAACCCTTCAGCCCAGCTACCCCGACGAAGGGACCAACTGGCATCTCTTCTGGGGTAAGGTGAGAGAAGGAGGGTACAGGGGGGATGGGGGGGGGAGGAAGAGACGGAGGGAGGGGAAACGACTCCTTTGGAGAGAGAAGGGATGAATGAGGGCTAATCGTTATCAGCTCAACACGTGGACTGAAAGAAGAAGTCCAAGCAGGTGGAACCGTGGACGCAGACGCGCGGGAGTAGGGACTGGAGGTGGGAGGCCTCCTTCCTTGCGGGGACAGGGCTTTGGCGTGGGGGTGGGGAGTCAACCTAGGACTAACTCAGATCCCATTTCAGGACTTAAACAATCCTTTCTACTGGACACTCGAAATGAGGGTTAAGTCGAATTTCTCTAACCCCTAGGGTCGGGCAAGTGGTGTATAGCTGTTGCGGGATGGGGGGAGGAGTAATGGGGGAAGGAAAGGATGTCTCTTGGACACTGAGACGGAAGCCACTACAGACTGCCTAAATAGGTTGAGCTTAGAGCCCTGGGGACACTAAATGGACGGAGCAGAGGGAGGCAGTGGTCTCTAGTTTCTAAACAACAGCGACGACGATAATAAACAAAGGAATGAATGGACAGAGGGCAGAACTGGGGAGCGCTTTGGATAATATCTCAAGATCTCTGGTCAAGTGCCCCCTAACAAGCGAGGCTAAGACAGCAGAAATCCATCAGGCCATCTCTCTCTCTTTAATTCTCTTGGCATCCCTATTTTCCAGGCCATTTTTCCATAGCTCTCCAGAAGGGAGTTAAAGTTTTCTTTCAGCCTCTGCTGACCTCTTGTTTTATTCCCAATTCCCAAGAGATATGTTTCTCTGGCAGATACTATCCACTCCCCCGGGACAATTACACTCCACAAGGCTTGGATCAAACTTTCTGTAGGGACCCAAATGGACCAAAGGACCAAAACAGAGAAGCTTTCCCTTGGACACAACTCAAAAAGAAAACTAGCTGACCTGATTCAGTCCTACACGATGTCCAGCTTCATCTGCCCTTAGGTGAGGAAGAGGAGGAAGAATGCAAGGACTTTCCAGCAAAAGGAAAGAGAGACAACAGGAAGTTATCGGCCTGGACCTGGTTTCTGTCTCGATTCGAAGGAGTTATTCAGTCCTGAATAAAGGAGCCAGATCCCCAGCAGCCTGGAGAAAAAGAACCCTTCCCGCATCAGGGACCCCTCTGCCTTGATCTGGACCAACAGAGGGAATTTAGGGATGCTACCTCCATCTCTACTTTATCTCTGTCCTCCAACACACTGTTTTAGCAGATTTTATTGCTATCATTATTTTTGCATTTCCTAGATTTTCCCCCATATTCCTTCCCTATTCTCTCCTAAAAAGCCATCCCTTATAGGAAAGTATTTTTTTTTAGGAATAATGAAAAAGAGGAAGAAAGGAGAGGGGGAATTAGCAAAATCAATCAATCAATACACACACACACACAAAAATGACATATACAATTCTCCATTGCCAGAGACTTCCCATCTCCGCAAAGGGGAGATATCTTCTCATAGCTCTTTTAAAAATTGTTCTTTGTAATTTTGCAACATTCATTTTCATTGTACTTGTAGCTTAACATTGAAGAATGCAAGCTCCTTGAGGGCAAGGACTGTTTTGTATTTTGTCTTTGAATTACTAGCACTGTAACAATTCCAGGTCCTCATACTTAGCAGATATTTAAATGAATGAATGAATCAATGACAGGGTGTCCTGGCTGGAAATATCTTTTCCTACTCTAATCATTTATGTTAATATTTGTTCCATGACTACTTCTGGAGCTTCATTGATACCAATTTTCTGCTTCTCAGCCTTTTGGCAAGAAGAGTAGCCAAATATCTTTCTATTAACATTAGTGTTGAATATGAATTAGGGTATTCAGGGAACCCAGTCCATGGCACAAATGCAAGGATTGAATTGAGCTGAGTTACATTATCCAGGCACACATAGACACACACCTGTGGATGGTATATATCCGGTCCTTCAAGGTGGAATTCTGGGAGAGCCCTAGGTGTGGATGAGGGATATTGAAAGGAGATAAAAGTAGAAAAATTTCAATAGCTATCCTTGAGCTTGCATTTGTCAACTGAGGTTTGAGGAAAAAAAGTGACCTACCCAAAAATTTTTGTTGTTTTTCCATCTTTTCAGTGGTGTCTTTTTTTTTTTTTTTTTTTGAAGCAATAGAGTTAAGTAAGTTGCCCAGAGTCACACAACTAGTAAGTCTCAAGGGTCTAAGGCCGGTTTGAACTCAAGTGGTCCTAATTCAAAAACCAGTGCTTTAGCCACTATGCCACCTAGTTGCACCTATGTGTCCAAGATTCAAATAGGGTTTTCTTGGCAAAGATAATGGCGTCATTTCCCATTCTTCCTAGTTCAATTTTTATAAATGAGGAACTGAGGCAAACAGGGTTAAGTGATTTACTCAGGATCATATAGTACATAGCAGGAAAGAGACCTTCTGGTATAAGTAGAGCTGAATTTGAACCAGAACTTCTGACTCCAATGCATTTTCTCTGACATCACATTCTCTCAAACGGAAAATATAATTTGTTCTTCTGAGATTTGAACACAGGACCAGTTATATCCAAAGCAAGAATAATATCTCTAGACCAGTAGGTCAAAATAAAGGGTGACATTTCTAAGAATGAGATTTATGGAGAGGTTCTCAAACTGCCTTTCTTTGTACGTTTTGGTTCATGAATTTAGCTCTCATCTGAGCTGCTAAATGGAATGTTGGTACTCAAGGGTTCTGGGGTATGGGATGACAAAGTAGATATGTAACATAGAGTATGTAGAGGTATTATATTGTTCCACCACCACTCCCCAAAAATGAAGGGAAGAAATAGCAATCGGGAGTTAAGTATCTAATTTAGTTATCTTTATTACTTTCTTATTTGGCATCAATTGAATAGGCTTGCCTTCTTGCCACCAGCAGATCCTGGATGAGGATAATTGTTTTTACCTTTCTTATCCTTTGATGTTGAAGGGATAATGAGTGATAACTTTGAATGAAAGGTTCTATTTTTTTTTTAAATGAAGCCCTGATTAGTAAAATAGAGTTGGGATTCAGAAAACTTGATTCTAGTCTCAGCTGTATCACTAAATAAATCACTTCCATTCCCTGGATCCCAGTTCCTTCAGCTGTAAGGGATTATACTTTATTTATTGTGGGGAAAAAAAAGATTAAATATGGAGTTAAAAGCCCTGGATTCAAATTCTACCTCTAACATTTATTCCCTGTATGACCTTGAACACTGAGAGGCAGCTAGACAGATGGGACAGAGTGCCAGCCCAGAAATTTAGAAGACTCATCTTCCTGAGTTCAAATGTGGCTTCAGACAATTACTAGACCCTTGGGCAAATCACTTAACCTTTTGCCTCAGTTTCTTCATCTATAAAAATCTTAAAAAGATGAGCTGGAGAGAGAAATGGCAAACCACTTCAATATTTTTGCCAAGAAAACCCCCAAAAATTTCAGACAAAACTGAAATGACTAAATGATAATAGGTGGCCTTGAGCAAGACACAACATCTCTGGACTTGAGTTTCCTCATCTGTAATATGACAGAATTGAACTAGACAACCTCTGCATTTCTTCCAGCTCTAAATTTAAGATCCTTTCATTTAAAAGTTTCCTTCTAGATGCCAAGGTTACCTATATGTAACCATCCTTCAAATTAGAGAGTAATAATACTAATGAGAATTGTTCTTTATTTATTTGACTTAGAAGACCAATTCTAAACCAAGTCATTTCCTCTGTAAAAACTGCCCTCCAATTTGCAACTCCAGTAATTATTAGCCACGCCAGACATACACCATTTAAAGAGTTTTAACTCTTAAAATCAAAATTCAGTTGGACTTTCTCTTCCCTTGACGATCCACTTATCCCTAAATTCATTCGTGATAAGACCATAATGTCACAGGTGCTTGGAAGACTCATTCAAAATGCAAAGTATTTGTAATAGTTTCCTGTGCATGAGTAACCAGAAAAATTTTAAAATAAAGTCTTGTAAATCTTTAGTTTTCTTTACACAATTCACTTCTCAATATGCCTTATCATTATATAACTCTTCTTTGTAAAACAGAAAAAGTTTTGAAAGAATCAGCAGCAACACATCCTGCCTACATAGTCTTCCACCTCAAAAGCCAGCTAAGTTTTTCAAAGACTTTTTTCAGAGACATGGCTCTATTTTTTTCTGTCATTACTCATAGATTCTAACTTGTAAATATTCAGTTTACATAAAGTGATTTGTAAACCATAAGTGGAGGAGCCAGCATGAAATAGAAGATAAATTGTTGAATTTGGAGTTAACAAGAACTGTTTTCAGACATTTGTTATCTGTGTGACCAGAGGCTAGTCATTTAACTATCTCTGAGCCTCACAAGCTTGTAGATTTATCATGAGATGGTTCCTTAAAGGCCTCTAATCCATCCTATCAAGGAGAAACTGAGATCCAAAGATGTGGACTGACTTGGATGGTAAGTAAAAGAGTTAGAAATCAAACTGAGTTCCCCAGAATTCTCAGATCTTATATTCAGCATTCTAGCCATTATATACCACATTGCCACCATTCACTTTCCTCCTGTGTAAAATAAGAATAATAAAATATTCAGGAACTATCAATGTTCTTTTACTGATCCTAATCTCCAGTCCTCCCACCTGTTCCTATGGCTTATTCCCCCTACACCTGCTCTCTGCCTTTCACTGTAGCCTCTAATCTCTGTCCCTGAGTACTATACAAAGCTACCTTCCATTTCTTCCATATTTATCAAGTATGAAGTGATGTCTGTGTTTGTTGTTTCCCTCGTCAGAATGTAAGCTCCATGAGGGCAGGAACTGTATTTACCTTTTCTTTGTATCCCCAGGTTAAGTCAATATCTCAAATGTTGTAAATGCTTAATAAATGCTTGTTGATTGGCTAATAATAATAATAATGCACATCATAGCCTTGTTTTTTATTTTTTATTTATTTTTATTATAGCTTTTTATTTACAAGATATATGCATGGGTAATTTTTCAGCATTGACGATTGCAAAACCTTTTGTTCCAATTTTTCCCCTCCTTCCCCCCAGATGGCAGGTAGACCAATACATGTTAAATATGTTAAAATATATGTTAAATACACTACATGTATATATGTCCATACAGTTATTTTGCTGCACAAGAAGAATCAGACTTTGAAATAGTGTACAATTAACCTGTGAAGGAAATAAAAATTGCAGGCAGACAAAAATAGAGGGACTGGGAATTCTATCTAGTGGTTCACACCCATTTCCCAGAATTCTTTTGCTGGGTGTAGCTGGTTCAATTCACTACTGCTCTATTGGAACTGATTTGGTTCATCTCATTGTTGAAGAGGACCATGTCCATCAAAATTGATCATTATATAGTATTGTTATTGAAGTATATAACATCATAGCCTTGTTATGAGATTAAATGAGGCAAAGTACATAAAGCACTTTACAAATCTCAAACTACAACATAAATTTGAGTTATTATACATGAAATAACAACAAATATCTATCTATTCACACATGTAATTTTTACATTAATTTTATGTTATACTTTATTTTTTCCAATCCTAGTGATTTGACTTTGGTCACAAAAGAGACCACAGAAAGATGAAATAAATAGGTACAATGACCATTTCCTAAAACTTCAATCTCTATAGCAGTGATTCTTTAAGTGTTCTCTGGGGACCTCTGAAGGTCCCTAAGGCTCTCTCAGGGCATCTATGAATTTACAACTATTTACATTAAAATTTTAAGAAGTTTTGATTTATATGATAAACATTGATAGGTACAATCTACATAAAACCTCTTGGTGGTGGAGGATAATCCTTAATAATTAGATTGTAAACTCCATGAGGGCAGACACTCTCCTAAACCACTTTGTATCTCTCAGCACCTAGGACAGTTCTCCATAGTAGATGTTTGTTGAAGCAATCAGTGAATAAATGAGTGAATTCATCTGTCCATCCTTCTTATTAGGTAAAAATGTTGTTCCTGATCTCTCTTCACATGATCCACCTTCTTAATTCAAGCTTTTCTTATGGCTTATCAGTTCTGTTACATAATAACTGTGTGATCTTGGGCAAGTGTCTCTGATTTTCCATTTTCTTATCTACAAAACCAGAGATTTGAGCTATATCAGCCCATTACTTTCAACTTTACCCATCTAGGAAGCCTGCTTAGGAGTGAGAAATCTAATTTAAAAAATCAAAAGAATAGGAGCATTCACCTCCTTTAATTTTCCTACTTCAAACATTAATTTTAACCAAAAATGCTTAAAAGTTATTTTTTATTTAGCATTTATGTATTTACAAAGTCTTCATTTGTTTTATTTTAAACATTCAATTATGTTTTGTTTTCAATTTTAAATTATCTTCTCATACCCTTTTGAATTGAAAAAACAAAACAAGATTATAAATATGTATAACAGAACAAAACAAATTTTCTTTAGCCATATCCAATATGCTTCAATCTGCTCTCTGAGACCATCAACTTTCTATATGAAAGTGGGGAGCACATTTTATTATTAGTTTTCTGGAATTGTAGTTGATTCCATTGTGTTTATCAAAATTCATAAGTCTTTCAAAATTGTTTAACTTTACAATATTATTGTTATTTTGTAAATTGTTCTCCTGCTTCTGCTCCCTTTACTCTGCATCAATGCATACAAATTTTCTCAGGTTTTTCTAAAAACCATGTGCTTCACATCACTTTCATTTTAGATGATACCTCTTACCCACTTCCCTGCCCGATGGAGTCATTATAATAGAGAATTAAAAAAAGAAAGGGGGGTGGGGGAGGAAGCAGTACAAGCAAAATTAAATCACAATTAACCACATTTGACAGTATATGCACTATTCCATATCCACAGTCCCCTACCTTCACATAGAAATGAGCTTCTTCTTCTTTCTTTTCTGGAGCTAAGCTTTGTCATTATAATTATTCAGAATTCATTTGGTTTTGCCATTCAAGCACTGATTTTAAGGGAAACTGAATTTGAAAAGAAAATATTAGATTTTGCCGAGATCAAGCCTATGAAATTAAATTTTAAAGACCATTTTGAACCCAGTACCACGAATATGGTTTGTTTCTTTCATTTTGATCACCGTTTCAATATTATTTGTTTTCTTTGTCATCCTCTCTATTTTATGCCTTTTAAAACATTGTTCTGAGGAAGGTCCTGTAAGTGCCACAAAACTGCCACCAAAGGATCCAGCAAGGACACAAAAAAAGTTAAAGAACCATTAGTTCAAAAAGAATGTTTATTCATTTGATTTACAATTCTAACTTGACTTACCTTCTGAAGGTTTTCAGAGTGATAGTTTTTCAAAATGAGTTAACAAGGTGCTTTGGAATGACTCCTTTTGGGGAGTTAGTATGGTAAATGAATTTGTTGGGGGGAGGATAACTATTAAAAAGCTTTGAAATCAGAAAATCTCTATAGATCACTGACTACATGATTTGAAACAAATCATTTAACTTTTCTAAGCCTTAGTTTCCCCATCTGTAAAATGGACTAAATGATATTGAAAATCCTTTTCATCTCCAAACCTGTGATCTACTTTCTTCCTTCCCGTGATTATCTTCTACTCTGGGGTAAAAAGTACAAACACATTTAAGAAATTTTACACTGATTGTCTACAACAATAATTCTTAATCATTTTTCTTGGACTCTAAAGGGCAGGGCAATTGAGAGATTTGGGGGGGAGGAGAAGTGATATTTAGAGGATGTTAACAATATTTGCAGTCCATTATCAGGGAAGTCTATTAGAGAAGGAAGAGACTGGAAACAGGCAGAGCCATTAGCAGAGTAGAATCTCTTGCACTTCAGCATCTAGTTTAAATAACTACCTAAAATAATATACTAAATGCTCCCTCCCCTAGCCCTAATAACTTTCCAGTCCAGTCCAATCCTTTAGCCCAAGAGCAGCTTGTCAATGTTCTGGGCTTTCCCCTACTCCTTTGTATTGAATATGTCTAAAATGTTACTTTGATTGCTCAGTTCTGGTCCCTTGCCTGAGGCACGAAAAGTACTGGTTATGGCATTGTCTCCAGGTATCAAAGAAACCTCAAAATAAACAATTTTAATCCATTCTGGTTTTAGACAAAAAAAAAAAAAAAAGAGAAACAAATGTAAACCACAAAACAAGTCTAGGTAAGGTGTGATGTAATGAAAGTAAGATAAGGTATCTCACCTTATGTGGGATAATTGAATCATAAACTAGGGAGACAGGAGAACTAGATACTATTTCAGCTCTGTCCCTAACTAGTTGTGTGTCTTTAGGTTAATCACAATTTGTCCAGGCCTGTTTCTTTAAATTGTGGTGGTGATTATACATAATCAACCAATAAACATTTATTAAATACTTAATGCCAGTGCCAGACCCTGGGCTAAGGCATTGAGAATACAAAACCAAAAATGTACCTGTCTCTGTCTTCAGATAGATAGATACAAGTCCTGAAGGGTTTTAAATGCCATGTGGAGGATTTTGTATTTGATCCTTCAGTTAATGTAAAGCCACCAGACTTTAGTGAGAAGGGAATGATATTTTCAGAACCATTCATGCTTTAGAAAGATCATTTTGGTTATTATGTAAAGCATAGATTAGAAAGGGAAGAGACTCAAGGAAGACAGAGCAATCAGGATGCTATTGCAATTATCCAGGAGAGAGATGATGGGCACCTGACTGGGTATAGTGGCTATGTGAATAAAGAGAAGGGGACAATTATGAATCATATGGGGGGAGGGGTGGAGAATATAGAATGAACAAGACATGACAACTGTTTGGCTAAGTAAGGTAAAGGGGAGCATGGAATCAAAGATGATTCTGAGGTTTAGAGTCTGGGTGACTGGGAAAATAGTAGTGCTCTTGGGAGAAATCGGGAAAATTAAAAGAAGAATAGATTTTGAAGGGCAATGAGTTCTATTATGGATTTGTTAAGTCTGGTATACTTATGGACATACAGTTTGAAATGTCAGATAAGCAGCTGATTTGTGGCACTGAAGCTCAGAAAAGAGGTGAGGGATCTTCTGCATACGGGAATCTTCTGCATAAGGGGATGATAATTGAACCCATGAGAACTGTTGAGATCACCTAATGAGAGTGAGGGAAGGGAAGGGGTAATGGAAAAAGGGAAGAAAAGACAAGATAAGGGAACTAGGACAGAAACTTGAACAAATACAGAGAGTGTAGTGTGATGATCATTTAGCAAAGGAGACAAGATTGTTTAGACAAGTAGGGAAACCATGAGAGAACAATGTCAGAAAAAGCCAGAGAGGGGGGAGAGTATACAGAGGGAGAGGGTGATTATCAGTGTCAAAAGATGCAGAAAGGTTCAGAAGGATATGACCTAGGAAAAATTAATCAGATTTGGTAAAGTAATTGGCAACTTTGGAAAGAAATTTGGCTGAGAAAAGGAGAAGAAATAGATTAATAGCTTGAGAGATTGAAAGAGAGTAAGGGTTTTCTTCAAGTTGGGAAAATATTTGTGAAAAGCAGGGAAGGAACCAGAAGAGATAGAGGGCAATCTGCCTCTAGAAATGAAAGGGAATGGGATGGGAGTAAAAATTAAAGTAAAAGAGCTAGCCTTGGTGAGAAGAGGATTTTCTTCAGAGGTTAGAGTAGAGAATTAGAGAATAAAAGCCAATGTAAGGAGATTTTGAGATATATAGTAGGGAAGAAGAGAGAGTTTATTTTTTAGTAAGATTTTTTTTCTGAGAGGTAAGGGGAAAAAATAGAAAGCCTGTGGGGAACTTGTGGGAAGCTTGTGGAAAGAAGAAAAGTTTGGGAGACGTCTTTGAAGGAAAATAACAGAAAATCAATTAGGAAAATATAAAAGAAAAGGAAAAGAACAAAAATTCTTGTTGGGTTGAAGGTTCACTTGAGACTTGATAACCTCAATCTGCATTGTACTCATTCAGCATTATTCCATAACTTCTTTCCAGCACTATTCAGTAGTACGTGATTAGAGGAAATAGTTAATGAAAGTAAATCAGAATTGGGATTTGATAAGGCCAGAGCCTAGATAGGACAAGGAACCAAAAGATTTTAGAGCAAAGGACAGTATCAAATTGAACTATGAATTCAAGTTTAGGAACTGAGAAAAGTGAAGACAGCATAGCATTTCTGGAAGAGAAAGTTTGTGGTGAAAGAGTTTCAGAGCATGATGAAAATGAAGAGTAGATTTAGAAGCAGTAAGTAGATATTGGGAAAAGAGAATGATAGGTTAGAATCAAATAAAGCCTCAGTGATCCCTGAGATCGTTCCCATTTATAAAATTCTACTTATTTATTTATATTAAAATATCTATTTATAAAATTTCAGAATTCTATGATTCTGAACCTTGAAAGAAGTAGGATGACTATCCAGGTAGAGTGGGGTATGGAACTCCCAGGTCACTGATCAAGATTTTGATGTTCAGTAAAGAATTGCATCCCAGTTTAAAACAATCCCACACACTAAACATTTATTTAATGCCCACTATTTGCCAGGCACTATGCTAGGAAATGGGTATACAAACAGGGAAAAAATTACTTGCTCTCACAAAATTGACATTCTCTGATATTTCAACTGGATACTAGCAAGGAATAACTTTCACCATCTAGAGCACCAGGCCTGCCTTTCATGGGGAGTGGTCTTTATCAGGCCTTTGCCCAATTATCGGATTCTGTGATCCCTATCAAAACACTTCCCATCAGTTTCTCCTCATCTTTCTCTGCTGTGAGAAGCACTTCCTTTTATATTTCTCTCAGGTTAACTGCCTCAAGCACATAATGAGCCCTTCCCCAATTTTTATATGCTCAAGATTTACCTGCATGAAAGATCTGATTGCTAAGTATTCCAGCAACTCAAGGACAACACCATAAAGATTCAAATGATTTCTATAATTTTCATTTTTCCTTTTGGTTCATATCATTGTTAATTGGAAGGGAGGCTTGATCTGATGTCCTTGCCTAGGACTGTATAAAATCCCCAAGAACCTGGCACCAAGTCCTGGCCAATTGACAAAACTTGATCTCTTTCCCTACAATGTGAAAGAAATAAATATAGGCAGGTCTCAGGCTGCTGCCATAATGTTTTATTCATCTGTGTTCTGGGCAGCTGACCATGGAGTTGCTCTGAAGCCTATAGCCTTTCTGTGGAGTTAATGGGGCAGCTCTAGGGTTGGTACCTCCTTCACAAGCTCTTTGGAGCCTTAGTAAATTTGTTCTGGCTTCACTGAGGCAGAGCCTGTGACAGTACAGTAGCATATAGTAAGATAGGCAGTGATGTGAAGCACTGAAGTGGAGTGGCTGGTAGGGTTTCTTTGAAATCAGAATAAACCCGGATTCATGTCTTGATTGAAATATAATAGATATTTGACCATAAGTCACTGTTGAACTGCCAGTCTGCAGCCAAGGTTCTAGGCTGTGCCCTAAAATTTATAGCCAAGAAGACCCAAGCAACAAGAATAGGAGGGTAAACTTAAATGAAAAAAGCCAATTTATGGTAATATTTTTATAAACTTTCTAAAAAATCATGTCATGTTATTTATATAAATATATGCAATGTGTATCTACATATATAACAATCACTTTAAGTAGAAGGAAGCACATGATTTATTGATGTAATTGACTCCTCCCAACTTATACATTCATACATATGTAATGATATATACCTCATATTTAAAGTGTTAGATAAGATGCTAAGCCTAGATGTCTCTGTCAGGTGAGAAACATCAATCAGAAATATGAACAAGACCCATATATGTCCACTAAATCAACCAATAAATCATAGACTTCAGATTAAGTTTTAAAAGTCCTTGATCTAGTTAAAAGTCTTTGAAAACCATTGGATGAAATGGTGTAATATTGATCAAGTTTATTCTGTTATTGACCATAGAAATTTGGTCACACTCTGTGGTTGGTTCTGAACTAAGAGGGTTCAAATATTTAGCATCAGAGAGGAAAGAACTCTCCCAGTCAAGTCCTGTCCTTCTTCTTCATCTTGGTCCCTCTTTCCTATTCTAGGCTTTACTGAAAAAGGACTTTAGGAACTTCAGAATCTTATGAACACTGTCCATTTTGGTACTGGTTCATAATTTTTTAAAATATAAGTTACTACAATAGTAAGATGGTTGTTCAATTGACTAGCATTTATTAAAAACTCATTGTGTATCAAGCACTGTGTTAAGTGCTGCAAATATAAAGAAAGATAAAAGACAGCCTCTGTTCTCCCACTCTAATGGGGAAGACAACATTCAAACAACTATGTACCAACAACGTATACACAGGATAAATATGGGGTAGCCCCAAAAGAAAAGCCTTAAGATAAAGGATGAGTGGAAAAGGTTATTTGTAGGAGATGGAATATTAATTGAAATTTGAAGGAAGCTAGGGAAGCCAGGAGGTAGAAATGAGAAAGGTATTCTAGACATGGGAAATGACTAGTTAAAATGGTCCAAAGTGGGGAGATGGAGTGTCTTGTATAATGAACAGGATAATTTTAACTATTCCTTATGTATTTTAGATTTAATTTAATTTGTCATTTAATTTGGATTTCAAAATACTAGGAGGGGAATAAAGTATAAGAAGATTAGAAAGTTAAGAAGGAGCTGGCTTATTAAAGCTATACAAAAAAAAAATAAATCCAAATGGATGATTTTATATTTTATCCTGCAAGTAATAGGAAGCCACTGGGTTTGTTGAATGGGGAAGGGGCACAAGACAGTCAAATCCTAATTTTTCTGAAGATCACCTTAATAGCTGAATGGAGAGTAGAGTAAAGTAGGATGAGACATAAAGCAGGAAAAATAATCAATAAAACTATTGCAACAGTCCAGTGTGAGATGCTGATCAAGTGTCTCCTAGTGACATTTTTTATAATATACATATATAACTCCATCCAAAGCCTTTTACTTTTAGGATACTGACACACTTAGCTTATTAAATTATCTTTTAAAAATAGCTACTGCACAGCAAAAAAAAAAAAAAAAAAGAAAGAAAGAAAGAAAGAAAGAAAGAAAGAAAGAAAAAGAAAGAAAGAAAGAAAACTTATAAAGAAGCCCAGAAAAACAGGGTAGCTTTGAAAATAATGTATTGTATTTATTACATTATTTGCCCCTGAATAAAGTCAACAGTATGAAATGGGAATTAATGATTTTATATTGAATCCTCTTTTTAAGTTGTGCTATGTACATGAAAATGTTCTCTCTTTTTTGCCTTTTGGTATTTAAGTTCAAAATAAATAAGAATTTAAAAGAAAAAAAGAAACACATACACACAAAAAACTGCATCTGGCTGAGTTCTACTTGCTCATCATTCCTCCACAATATAGTATTTCCACAATATTAAGAAAATTAATTCTAACTGTTCCACATTTCTTGCATATGTCCAATTCTTTTCCCCTCACATAGCCACCACTCAAATTCAAAATTCCTAACACACCTTTCATAACTAGGTGGCACAGTGGTTAGTCAGGAAAACACATCTTCATGAATTCAAATCTAGCCTAAGACACGTACTATCCATGCGACCCTGGACAAGTCACTTAAATTTGTTTGCCTCAGTTTCTTCATCTGTAAAATGAACTGGAGAAAAAAAAATAGCAAAACACTCCGGAATCTTTATCAAGAAAATCCCAAATGGACTCATGAAGAGCTGGATAAAACTGAAATCACTAAACAACAGCATCCAATTACCTCTTTCCTGGATTATTGCTCTAGTCTCCTATTTGGTCTTTATGCCTCTAGCCTTTACCCTCTCAAATTCATCCTCCATACAGCTGCTAAAAATGATCTTTATCAAGCACAAAACTGATCGTGTCACTTGCCTACTCACAGCTCTTCAATGACTCCTTATAGTCTCTAGGAAAATCCAAAATTCTTCTTATCTTGGATTTATAAATCAGTCATGATCTGGTTCCAATCTACCCTTCCAGATTTATTTCACATAGTTCCTCTTCACATAGTCTATATTTCAGTCAAAGTGAACTACTGTTTGCTGTTGCATGAATTCATATTTCATTTCCAGCCTCTGTGCATTTGCCTAATCTGTTCCTTCATGCTTGTAATGGACTACCTCAACTCCATCACTCAAAATCCTCATCATCTTTCAAGGTTGAGCTTAGTCTCTGCTTCATTTACAAAGTATCTATTGAGCACTCTTGTTATTAGAACTCTCTCTTCCCCGACATTATTATACTTACTTGTGGCACACATGATGCAACCCTACTGTGGAGTCAAAGTTCCTTGAGAACAGAGATTATCACTTTTTTTGTATTTGCTTCCCGTGCCTGGCACATTTCTTTGTGTATAGTGGATCTCAATATATTCTGCTTGAATGAATAAACAAATAGCTAGATAGTGTTTTAAAGGTTTGCAAAGTGCCTTACAAATATTCCATTTTATCATCACAGCAACCTCCTGGAGGAAGGCCCTATAATCATCATCTTCATTTTAATAGAAGAGAAAACTGAGGCTGAAAGAGGTTAAATGCTATGCCCAGACTTACACAGATAAGATCTGAGGTAGAATTTGAACTCAGATCTCTCTGAATCCACGTCAGTGCTCTGTGCACTATGGTGCCACCTAGCTGCAAGCAAAAAGAAGGAATCTGAAAGCTATGCTATATAGCAGGGCTTCTTAATCTTTCCCCACTCTCTACCCCTTGTTCCTGAATAAATAAATATCTATATACCATGGATACACTGGTAATAAATCAGTTTAAAACAGTTTAATTTAAAACAGTTCCTTGATATATATTTAATGTTACCATTTATTAAAGATGAAAGCAAATTTGCATACTAAGAAAGATGGATGCACATGTTTATTTTTACATGAAGAATTAAATCTTGGCAGAATATTCGATACCTTTTACTTTTGTCAAATTTTTGAGACCCCCCCACATTCAGTTAATGTTGGGACCCACAATTTAAGGAGTTTTGCTATGTAGTACCTATAAAGCTAGAAGTCTGAAAAATCTAAGGCAGTATGGTAGAAGTGAAAAGAATAAGGACTTTGAAATTAGAGGGTCTCCATTTAAACCTCTATTCAGCAATTTACTTTTGGTATAACTGGGCCAAATCTCTTCACTTCTTTGGGCCTTGATTTCTTCCTTTGTAAAATAAGAATTCTGGACTAAATGTACCGTAAGGTCCATTTCTGCTCAAAAGTTATTGAATATAAAGATAAATAAAATGTGCTTTACGGGACTGCAGGGCTGATGAGAACAAATTCTTCTCATAGCCATCATAAGTGTCACTTCCACAGGTCCCTTCTAGCTCTCTTCCTTTCTTAAAACATGCTGCAATCAGATTATCTTTGCTAGGGAAGCTACTTCAAGTCTATTCATTTTAATCATTTTTATTCAACCACCCACGACTTTCTTCCAGAACATTTTTAGAAATAAGGTCTTCCGAGTACTTGACAGGATCTTTTCCTAGTAAAAGATTAAATTAAAAACTAGTAACCTAGTATGATATTAAGCTAATACTACACCCTAGCTCAGAATGCCTCCAGGACAGCGAACTATTCCTCTCTCCCTCCACAGTACCTGAGGCTCTCTTGAAGGAAAGTTATATTTCCAGTACAGATAGTTCTTGCTTATATAAAGTTGCATTTTGCAAATCTTATTTTGCATAAAGAATTGAAGCCTTAAGATTTTGGAGAGTCATTGATTGTTTATGAAAAGTCAAGATTTATATAACAAAAATGGTAATACTCTCAAATTAATTTATGGATTTAATGAGATTATAATCCAAAGGTCAAAGTGTTTCTTTATAGAGCTAGAAAAAAAAAAACAACAACAACAACAAAATTCATTTGGAAAAACAAAAAAAGGAGAATTATTTCTAAAGAGGCTTGCTAAAGAAAAGTCAACTCAGACATTTTTAATATTCGGAGATTTTAAAACATTATGAAGTGTTGACAAAACAATCTGGGACTAAGGTGAGCAAATAAATAGAGAAATAAATTAAGGGAATCTAAAATCAGAATCAAATGTTTACTAAAACATTTCTATAGGTAAGCCCATAGAAAATTAAAACTGGGGAAAGGATTCATTTATTTAACAAATATACTTGAGAAATTAAATACCAATTTTGCATGAAATATCTCTAGGTTTATATTATATACCATATACCTTAGTGAATCCCAACTAACTAAAACATTTTTTTTAAAAAACTAAAAACATGAAAGAGAATTGAATAATATGTTTATTTCAGTGATAGAGGAGAGATACTTTTCTATTGAAAAAGAATAAATTATTAAGGAAGACAAGTATTCTTTAATATTAAAAGTAAAAAATTTTGATAGAAGAAAAATAATAAAGCAAAAAAGATTTGAAATATATGTATGATGAATATGAAAAATTAAATTAAATCTAAAATACATAAGGAATAGTTAAAATTTATAAATTTCTCCCTAATTCTACAATGAATAAATGGTTAAAGGATTTTTAATATAAGAAAAACACATTGTTAAGAATCACTTGATTAATATAATCAAAGTGGTACAAATGAAGGCAATTGTGAGGCATTAGCTCATATCCATCAATTTGAAAATAATAGTAAAAAGCAAGAAAACTCCATGCTGATGGAGTTACAAAGAAATGGCTGAAATCATCAATTATTGATAGATTTGCACATATTTTCTGGCAGTAATCTGGCAGAATACAGTAACACTTACAAAAATAATTATTTACTTTGATCTGGGGTAATATCCCCTGAAAATGTTACTTTAAAAAATCTTCATAGATTCTCATAGCAGCATTGTTCTTAACTGCAGCAAAAAAGAAAGAAAGAAAGAAAGAGAGAAAGAGAGAGAGAGAGAGAGAGAGAGAGAGAGAGAGAGAGAGAGAGAGAGAGAGAGAAAGAGAGAAAGAAAGAAAGAAAGAAGTATAAGAAAGGAGTTGTTACCATAAGGAGCATTTTACAATGTAATCTTTTTTGGTTGCCAGTGGCTGAATAGGGTCTATGGATGAAGCATATGCATATACCATGTCCAGGGTAAAACTTTATAGTAAAGACCTTTTACAACTGAAGACTGAGGGCAGTGACTTTGATTACCCCTTCTGCTTTTTTTCTTCTCTCTGAAGAGGGAAAATACTACTTTTGAACTCCGTTCTTCCCTTGGAGCTTGGGAATATTTACTTTTGTGTGTTTAAATGTTTATTTTGTCTTTTATGTGGGAAAACATCATAACATTGTTGATCAACAGAATTACTAAATGCAGATGTTATTGCAGTGTTGAAAAGGGTCATTGGGAATGATTTGGGAGGATTGCCTGAGTGAAATTTCTGGCTGAAGGCTCATATTCAAAGGAGATATTGCTTATTTTAACAACTCAGAGAAGAAAGAATACTGGGGGTTTCTCTAGGTATCAAAATCGATCAGTAGCATTCACAAGGAATAGTTAACTCGCTGCACTGATTATTATTCATGGTTTAGTTTGAATGGTGAGGTTGGGATAGTTAATGGAGAGAAAGTTATGCCCCAAGAAAGGAGCAGGTTTACCCAGACAAAAGTGAGAAATGGAGAAGTAAAGTGACTGACCTCTCTACCTATCTGCTCAGCAGCCTTGCAGCAAAATGTGTTCTTACAAATCATCATTTTTTAAAGGAAAATGAAAAAGCAAGGGACTTTTTGATATGAGAAAGTATTAGATTGATTTCTGGATATTTCCACTTGAAATGCATTTGTCTTTATAGCTTCAAGCACTAAGCTCCTTTCTTCTGAAGTTGTGCTATTATATGTTTAGCAATCACACTTGCTGAGATAATGCTGATATGAAAAAATAAATATATATGGGCTTCTAAGCATGTGAACAGCTTGAAATCATTAGAAGAACAGTGTTGTTTTTTTTAATTTCACAAATATGATCTAGCCTGATCTTCTCTGTTTGGAAATAAAAACATCTGGATACATTTTGGTATGGAGACAGTAATGACTTTAACTGAAAATGACTAGGAAGATCTTAAACTCAGGTCTTCCTTTATTTGCACTGAAAAAGGTAAAACTATGCATTTCTCCTATGTCCCTTCTTTATATTTCACACAACATGATAACATGGAAAGAGTCTTGGTGCCAATAAAGAGATGGCTTCAGATCTTGGCGCTCACTAATTGTGTGACTATGGCCAAGTCACATAGTCTCTTTATACCATTAGATTGTAAGCTCCTCCAGAGCATGGATTGCTTTTAACTTTCTTTGTATGCACATGCCTTCTCTGGCATGTAGTAGGTAATTAATAAATGCCTTTTGATTTATACACTTCGAGTCCTGACTGGCATCAAATTTGTAGTAACTATATCATAGTGTTATGGTTGTGAGGGTCAGATGACTGTAAAATGCTTCACAAACCTGAAGAAAGGGGGAAAGACTGAAGCAACTTGTATAGCTTCAGCACAGAGAACTTTCCCTTCAAGGACCAAGAACATGTTGGAGCAATCATATCCTCTGTTAGAACTAGCCAAATAGGGGGCAGCTAGGTATCGAAGTGTATAGAGTTAGGAGGGCCTGAGTTTAAATGTGGTCTCAGACACTTAACACTCCCTAGCTGTGTGACCCTAGGCAAGTCACTTAACTGCAATTGTCTTAAAAAGAAAGAAAGAAAGAAAGAAAGAAAGAAAGAAAGAAAGAAAGAAAGAAAGAAAGAAAGAAAGAAAGAAAGAAAGAAAGAAAGAAAGAAAGAAAGAAAGAAAGAAAGAAAAAGAATTAGCCAAACAGAATGATACAACTAGGGTAGCCCAATCAGGGTGTCCTAGGTAAGGCAGTAGTACAAAGCATTGCCCTAGAAGGCAATAATACTATTACTGCTGCTGCTGCTGCTACTACTACTACCACTATCATTGCCATCATTTTTACCATTACATAGTAATGGTAGTAGTAGTAGTAGTAGTAATGTAATAGTACTGGTACTGGTAGCAATGGTAATGGTAGTAGTAGTAATGATTAATATTTCTAGAGTATTGTAAAGTTTACAAGCACATTATCTCATCCAAACTGGAAATGTGAGGACCATATGAGGACCAGCCTCAATTTTTTATTCTGATAATAGGGAAATTTATTCACCTTAGTTGAGCACCTTATTATTTCTCAAAAGGCTTCATTGTCTCCAGAATCTCACCCCCTAATCATTCCTCCTAAGAGCCACAAAAAAGATTTTCTCAAAGTTTGGGTTTAACCATGCTATTCCACTATTCAATGGAATTCCAGTGGCTTCCTAATGCCTCTGGGATAAAATATAGACTTTTCAGTTTGGTTCTTCATGCCCTTCATAAATTCATTTTACATTTCTTCATTTCTTATACTTTAAAGTTCAGTCAACAGGGCCTACTGTCCTTCACACATGACACTTCATCTTCTATCTCATTGCCTTTGCTCTTGCCATCCATCATGCCTGGAATGCCCCCTACCCTTCTGCCTCAAAGAGACCCTTATCTTTGAAAATGCAGATTAAGTATTGCCTTCTAACAAAGACTCTCCTGAGCCTCCTTACTGACTAATGTTCTCTCTCCCAAACTATCTCACTTTGAACCATTTTCCATTTTTTGGTATTTATTCTCTGTGCATTTCTAGAGGAATATATTATTTCTCTAAAAGAATGTAATCTCCTAGAGGGTAAAAGGATTTTTTTTTTAGTTTTTAGATCTCCAGGGCCAAGCATAGTGCAAGGCATAGAGTATACAGAATATTTCATTACTGAATGATTTCTGATCAGCCAGTACTCTCAGGAAGGTGAATATATTCTCATCTTAGTCATTTTGTCCCTGTTTCTATACTCAAGCATGTCCCCATGAGAACTGGAGATTCTCAGCATGGAAAGACTTCAGATTAGTGCCTTGTGAATCAGGAATCTGCCCCACCATGATGCTGCTCTAGACTTGAGAAGAAACCCACTCATTCCCTTTTATCAAATGCCCGCTGTTCAAGTCCCTGGGATCCTCCAAAGCATTCATGAGCCAAGAGAACCTACAATTATATGATTTGCCCAAAGTGTAATCATAAACCAAGTACTTTGTGCATGGTGATAAATGTGATCGCTCTACTCCCAAAGTATCTGGTCATGCCCTGATGATTGCCCATTCACCCTAGTCCTGGTCTTGTGAGATGGAGATTCTAGCTCATTATTATGCAGTGCTGATATGGCACTTCTCACTCAAGATCTTCACTGAGCTTTTTGGAGCAGTTAAAAACAGATTCCATTCTTGTCCCCGTTTCACAGATGGTAACAACCACCACCATAGTGACTTGATCTTCCTCCATCCTCATTCACATTTATATGATGCTTTCAGATTTACCAAACTTGACTCACAACTGCCCTGTGAGGTAAATGGTTTCAACAGCATTTCCATTCTACAGAAGCAGAAAACTAAAGCCCAGGTCAGATGATTTGCTTGTGATCTCAGCTAGTAAGTCTCAGAGAAAGGAATTTGAACTCAAGTCTCCTGACTCCAAATCCTAACACTTTTCCCCACTGCTAGTCTAAGAGATCCAGTTACTTACCAGAAATTCACACCCATGAAAATGAGTCACTACTCCCAGGTTTATTACTTCCTTTGTGCCCCGAGTCATAAATTGCTTCCAACTGAAAGCCTGTTTCATTAGCATCATCCCACTCTGATCATTCCCATTTTTCTACATCTCTGCCCTGTGAATGTTTCCAATTCTAGTTTGTTAATACAGCTTATAACTGTTAAAGTAGGAGACATGTTTCCTCTTAGAACCTAGTCCAGTGTTCTTCACATAATGAGATCTCAAGGAATTTTTGGTTAACTGACATGCCAAGGTCTGCTGATGCTAGACAAGACAGACTGCTTTGTCTGTAGCGTCTCTGGTTGGACAGCTCTTTGGGAGGGGAGAATGAGCTTAAAGTTTATTTAGTATGACACACATTTTCTATTTGAGGAAATTGAGCACTGAATGGCAAGTAACAACCAATATCAAATGGCTAGTGGTAGACCTGAGATGAATAATCAGGAAGATGGAAGAGCAACAAGGATCTCATTTTAAAAGATCTCTCCCTTAAGATATTCATTTCAAATCTCCTTTGGAGACACTGCTCAGCTCTTTCTGGTTTTTAGTTGAAAATCAACCTCAAAAGAGTCATCCATTTTTGTCAACCTCTTGGTTGATGGCATTTTGTAGGACTAAAGCCATTCAGATGCAATACTCTGGCCTGGCCTCTGCAGGAGCTGAGGAATCTCATTTCAGCTCTGGTCAATAAGGCTGTAAACACTGGTGAGTTATAAGCAAAGCGTTATTTTATTAAAACAAAAGCAGTTTAAAAGATTGGGGTTTTTTTTGCCCCTGACAACCAGGGCCTTGTCTAGTGGTCACCTGGCACCTGTTTTGGGGAGTAGATTTTTTTATTTTAAAGTGAGGGTGAAGAAATAGGAAAAAAGAGATAGAGAGAGATAGAGGATAGAAGAGACAGAAAGTAAAGGAGAAATAAAAAAACGAATAACAGAGAAAAGAGAAATAGAAAACATACAAAGAGAAGGGAAGAGAGAGAGAGACAGAGACAAGACACAGAGAGACACACAGAAAAATAGAGAGACAGAAACAGAGAGAGAGGAGGAGGAGGAGAAAAAGGAAGAGAGGGGGAGGGAGAGAGGTAGGGGGAGAGAGGGGGAGGGGAAAAGACAGAGAAAGACAGAGAGAAACAAAAAGAGAGAAAGAGAGAAGACAGAGAGTAGAGAAAGAAAAAGAGAAGGATGTTAACAAAGAAGGGAAAGAAAAGGAACAAGAAGGGAAAGAGGCCGAGAGGAGGCAGAATGGAGAAAAGAAAGAGGAAAGAGAGAAAGAAAGAAAGGAAAAGGAAAATAGAGGAAGAGGTTGAGAAGGTGAAAGAGAAGAGAGGGGAAAGAAGGAAAAGACAAGAAAGAAAGTAGAGATACAGAAGGGGAGACAGACAGAAAGAGACAGAGAAAGGTAGACAAGACAGAGAAAATACAACAGTGAAGGCAAGATAAGAGATGGAGGAGAGAGATACAGAAAAGAGCTAGAATAGATACAGAAGAAAGAGAAGATAAAAGAAAGGAAGTAGGGAGAAAAAAGAAGGGAGAGAGAAAGCCAGAGACAGAGAAAGAATTTTCTCCAAAGATAGAAAAAGAGAAGAGGGGCCTTCTCAGGGCTTTGGCCTTTGCCCGGGATTCATGGCATTGCCTTAGAATCATGTTCTGTTACAGTCTGTAAGCTGGACCTTGGCCTCTTTCCACACATTTAGAAACATCCAGCTAATTAAGTGGATATCGTTTTCTGGTCCAGCTCTCTTACCCTATTGCTGTCTCTCTCTTCTGTCCCCCTCACTTAGCAGTAGTGTCAAAAGTAATATTGAGACTGACCTTTTCCCATCACTGTCTCACACACTTCATTAACTCCTCTCTGCAGATGAAGGCAACCATTATGGATTGGAAGAACTGACAGGCTTGTCAGAAAGCCGAGGAGCGCATAATTTCTCAGAAGTTCCTCACCGCGCAGTTTTCTCTTGGAGGACATGGGAGGAGGCCATATAAAGCTACCTCCCACAGAAAGCCTTTCCTGACCCTCCCCCTCTCCCCCCACTTGTCAAAGATCTCTCCCTCTTGAAATTAGTTTGTCTTGCTGATATGTTATCTTCCCATAGAATATAACCTTCTAGAGGTCAGGCATTGTTTAATATTTATGTTTCTATTCCACCCTATCAACTTGGCTCAATTCTCCTAGCACACAGTAGGTGCCTCATTAAGCAGCAGTAGGAGGTGTCTTGCTATCTTTGTTAAATTGAATTACCATGCTGAAAATAGAACTGGCAGAGTTATTTGTTGCTTCCCATCCCCCCCCCCATCCCCATTAGATAAAGAACTCCTTGAGGGTAGGGACTGTATATTTGCATTTCTTTCTATTCTTCAACACTTAACACAATGCTGGACACATAGTAGGCCTTTAATAAATACTTGGTAACGGATCTCACATTAACTTCTGAATGTATCCTTCCTCTGTGACAATGTATCCTTCTGATGAGGGTATCTTTCCCTGTGACAATGTAGCCTTCCTCTCCTTTGTAACAGTTTTTTTTAAGAGAAAAAAATAGTTCAACAAAACCATCTAAAACATTAGTCCGAAACATGTGAAGACTTCTCTCAGTGAATGGAAAATGAGAATAACTTGTTCCAATGGCTATGAAGGTGGCTGAAGCAGGTGCTGTGGAGTGCATCACCTTGTGATATTATTGGTCCTCTTCAAAATAAAGGATGAATAATACTATTTGTGTTGTACACATAGGCTCTTACCTCATAGGGAACAAAGTGCATTTTCTCAAATTTTCATACATACATATGTACATACATGCATATGTGTATTACATATTATGTATAAAAGCTCATGTGGGTCTTAAAATGCAATAAAATGTCAATTACCATTATTATTTTAAGAGTCTGGAAAGTTGTTGATCCAGGTTTCTTCTATCAGAACAGGTCACAAGCTGGTCTCTGACTCAGGAAATAGTCTTTGAAAGTTTCTGTAGTTCCAACAGTCTTGTGATGGAGAGAGCCAGCTGCATCCAGAGAGAAGACTGTGGGGACTGAGTGTGGATCACAACATAGGATTTTCACTTTTCTGTGGTTTGTTTGCAATTTGTTTTCTGTCTCATTTTTCCCTTTTTGATCTGATTTTTCTTGTGCAGCATGATAATTGTGGAAATATATATAGAACTGCACATGTTTAACATATATTGGATTATTTGCCATCTAGGGGAGGAGGGGGGAGTGAAGGGAGGGAAAAATTTGGAACACAAGGTTTTGCAAGGGTGAATGTTGGAAAATTATTGATGCGTGTATTTTGAAAATTAAAAGCTTTAATAGTAATAAAAAGAAAGAAAAAAAGAAAGTTTCTGTAGCTGCAAAGTCCATCCTCTTTCTTCTAATCTGGAAATAGTTCTTCTTACATGGAGCCAGGCATATACAACAGACCTAGCTAAATTGAATTTGAAGGTTCTCCAGCTTTGTTGTCAGAGAATTGAGGATCACCAATACAGATAGGTTGATTTAAAAAAAAAGACTGAAAAGGAGCTCTGAAAAGATGTGTTGACAAATATTTAATAACTGGATGGGGGGGAACTTGTATATTGTATACACTTTTAAATGTAATTTATGCTATTAATATTTTCCCCATCCTTTTGTTAAGTCTAAACAATCAACAAAATAATAAACCAAGCCCTAATTTGTAGCTTGTTGACCTCTGGGGTATAAATGCCCACAATGAAAGTTTAACAATGATTGGCTCTCATGAATCCATTCAAGCTGACTCCAGCACTCCGACACATCTTTGTCATGAAGGAATAAAGTTTTAGTGAGAGAATATCCAATACACAATACTGAATTTGTAGTCAGAAGTCCTTCCCTCAGAACACAGAAAGTAACTAATGGTGTAACCTGGGGGTCAGTTACCTAATCTCCAAGCCTGAGGCAACTCTTTGGATGAACTTTTACTATCTGCCTTCTCCACTCTGTTCTGGGGCAGCTAACCAACTGTGAAGGAAGTCACAAAACTATGCCGATGGTGTCCTCTGCCAAATTATGTCAAATAATCTCAATTCACTGTTCACAGCAATTTTTAAAAAATAAATAAATTTTGTTAATATGTTTTGGTTTTGCATCACCTGTATTTCTCACTATATTCTTCCCATCACTCCTCCAGTCATTTCCATTGTAATCATACTTTTAAAATTAAAAAATCAGTGAAAATTGATCAATAAATTGGGAGAAAATGACAATATATTCAGTCTTCTGTATTAGTGGGTTTTCTGCCTTGTCTTCCACATGCCTCCATACCCACACATTTTACAAATGAGGAAACTGAGGCAAAGAGGGTTTTCTCCTATATCTTCTTTGGGACCAAGCTTGTTTTTTGTAGTTTTACCAAACAAATTTTTTGGTAATTGTTTTTTCCAATTAAATTTTAATCATCGTCTATAGCTGTCTTGCCCATCCCCTTACTTCACATTAGTTTATTTTTGCTTTTCCATGATTGGTTTTCATTGTAGTAATGTTCATTATAGTGATGTTCATATAGTTCATATAGTGATATATGTTATGATATATATGGTGATATATGATATGATATATATGTTCATATAGTGATGTTCATCATGTGTCCATGATGTCACAATTTGTTTAGCCATTCCTCTACTGAAGACCAGCTTATTTTCACCAAAGGTGTTTTGGCTCCCCAACATGCTGTATTGAAAAAATGCACTAGTTAGTGCTTATGCACATGTGTGACACATGCATGGGAAAAGATTTGTCCAAGATCACCACAGCTTATTAAGGGTGAAAATGAGATGTTAAAAGAGAATCCCAAAGATGATAAAGAACTACATGTGCGTTCTTCAGAACTATAAGTTAATGTGGAAGAACCTAGAAGATAATTAGTAGCTACAAAATGGGGGGGGGGGGAGAAATTGGCTCAGTGTGTGATTCTTTTGATCAGTTTCTTTTCCTTTCTTATGGCTCAGAAACCTAGAATTCCTTGTAATTCTTAGCATAGAACAAACACTGCTACTACTCAAGGTTAAGCTTCAGTCAACAAGCATTTATTAAGTGCCTACTATATGCTAGGCACTGTTCTAACTAATGCCTCTCCAAGCAGAAATATTCCTCCCAACTCTTCACAGTAAGCATACGAGGAATACACGGCAAGTGTTATTATCTCCACTGTTTTACTCAGTGAAAGGTGATTTCATTGGCACAGGGAACTTTGGGTAAGGAAACTCTCTCTACTAGTATAAATTGTAGCACTTCTATAAGTTATTGTTTTAGGCAGTTGACTAGGGCACTGGTTATCCAACTATTATGAGTCAGAGATTATACTTGGATCTAGATCTTCCTGATTCTAAGGTCAGAACATTAGTCACTATCCCTAAATTGTGTCATCTTTTACAGCTTAGAAAAAGGAGCCCAGTGGGTTCCCTAGGATCACACAGCTAATGAATCAGAGCAAAGATTCAAATCCAGATCTCCTGACCCCAAGTATATTTCTCTTTTCACTGTATCTTAGTAGCACCTATTAAACTAGCGCCCAGATAGTTACCAATCAGTACTAGTTCTCTCTTAACTGCAGGAAACTGAGAGAGTGAACCAATTTAATAGCTCTAGGAGGTAATAACAAATTGCTGTGCTAATTTTCATTGCTTCTCATTCTGGCTTTCATTCAAGCAAGAAAGCAGGGGAATCAGTAATATTCCCATTGCTGTTAGCAATGAAACAAGGGAGAAAATTATTTAAGAAGCTAAACATGGTCATTTTAAACATCTGCTATTCTAAAACATTCCTTGATGTGCCTGAGGTTCCTGAGAGCACATTTTCCCAACTTTCTGATATCGTTGTTCAGTTGTTTCAGTCATGTCCAAATTCTTCCTGACCCTATTTTGGGTTTCCTTAGCAAAGATATTGGAGGGGGTTGTCATTTCCTTCTCTAGCTCATTTTACAAATGAGGAAACTGAGGCACAGAGGGTTAAGTTACTAGCCCACAAAGCTAATAAGTATCTGAGGCCATGTTTGAACTCATGTCTTCTTGAAAACAAAGCCTGGTTCTCTTTCCACTGTGCCACGTAGGCACAGCTGTCCCTTGGTATTAGAGGTACTTATCTCAATGTTCTTATCAAGAATACCTGGGTTCCATTCCTGCCTCAGATACTTTTTAGCTGTGTTGTTTGGGATAAACCACCTAATCTCTTTATCCTTCACTTTCCTAGTGTAAAAATATGGATAATTATGATAATTCATGGGTTGTTTGTAAAAATCAGATGAGGCAAAATATTATACAAATAAGAGCCACTTTTATCAGACTATGAAAATTAGCTAAGCATTACATGGACCTGAGTCAGAAAGACCTGAGTTAGAATTCTGCTTCAGACACTGACTGGGTGATCCTTAGCAAATCACCTTACCTTTGCTCATCTGTAAAATGGGGATAATATAGCAGCTAACTTCTAGGATAGTTATGAAGATCAAATGAGGTAGCATATGTAATACATTTAGTAAAAACTGAAATGATAGATAAATGTTATATTAGTCCAGTGCTTTTTAATGTGACTTTGGAGGTCTTATTCATATAAAAAAATGAGAAGGAGGTACTCTTTGGCCACTGGATTCCATCCAATTCTTACATTATTAACCCTGTGATTCTGTCACTTCCTTGCTCTGCCCTCTTTCCCTCATATGTAAAACGAAAAGATTGGATTAAATCACCCCAAGGGTCCTTCCAGCTGTAAAGCCATGATCCCAAATGGCTACAGTGTGATTTCATTAACACTGTAAATCTGGTCCTCCTTGCTTATTGTTGACATTTCCCCTTAAAAATGTTTTAGAAGTAGTTCTGGTGATGAGCTCCATGGAAGAATCTATTGTTGGGGATTTCAAAATGTTTACTGGGAAGAGGCTTTAGAGCTGTTTATTTGCTTGGAATTGTATCAAGGTCCTCAAATATTTGCCAGGAGGTTTGGTGGAAAATGTCTAGACCAATGTAAGTCCCAAAGGCTCCAGGAAAATCCAGGATACTGATGGGAACAATTCAAAATGGCCTGCTTTATCCTAATATTACTAAAAGGAACACTTTGAATTTTCCCCAGGTGAAAAAAGCTCAGAGGGGCCTCAACTAGGCCCAAGCAAGTGAAATACCCCAGTGTTTATTACTGGATTCATAAGACCATAAGAGCATAGCTTTAGAGACATAAGAGGTAGACCTAGAATTAAGACTTGACTTTGAACCCATATGATATTGGGCAAATCACATAACTGCTCTCTGCCTCAGTTTCCTCGTCTTTAAAAGAGAGATGATAATAGTACTTATTTAATGATCAATATACATTTAATAGATGCTTACTGTGTGTCAGACACTGTGCCAAAGAACTGAATGTTCTTTGTATTTGAAGAAAACCAAAATGGCATCATTATGTCAGGGTCATCATAAAGAGTATTGAACTGTGGCTGATCAGACTAAAATGAGCTTGAAAGGCTCTATCATAAGTTAGGCACAAAGAGTCCATAATCTGCCCAAGAATATAGAGGTAGTAAATGGAAGGCATTTGATCAATGAATGGCACTACTCTTGGAGATAAATGGAAATGGTGAGGGGAGAGAGACAGTGAGATCAAGAATGACTAGAAAAGCAGCTTGATAAGTGATAAGATGAGCTTTTCAACAACATAAAATTGGAACATATTTAAAAAGAGGGATGTCATTAAGGCCAAAGTGTTTACTTATATACATGAAAATGTTATTAATATTGTTAAAACTGTCATCATTACTAAAGTAGTTTGAAAGATATTGTGTATGATGGAGTAATTCTAAAAACAATTGGGTAGGAAAAGGTAAAAGGGACAAATTATATTATGAAAATGGGATGTGAAAGGAAAAACTAATACAGAGGAAGCAGGTGGGGTGGAAGGCTGATAATGTTCCAACCTTACTCTCATCTAGGTTGAACAGAAAACAATATGTACATCTGGAAAGGTATAGAAGTCTTCTGAACATGTAGAGAGGTGAGAAAACTGGGGGAGGGGGACTTTTAAAATGGTGGGGGGATTGCGATTGGAGGGGTGAGGGAGGGGATGGAGGGCTCTTGGAAGAGTGGGTGAAGGGTTGGTAGAAGTGGAGGAGAAAATAAGATAACAGGGATAGGGTAAAAAGAATTTGAGAAAGAAAACAGTGAGTAAATAAGATGGAGGCAAATTCACAAATAGTAACCATAACTTTGAATATGAAGAGCATGTTTATAGAAGCTCTCTTTGTGGTGGCAAAGAACTGAAAACTGCAGGCATCCCCATCAATTGAAGAAAGGCTGAACAAGTTGTGATGTATGGTAGTGATGGAATACCGCTGTGTTACAAGAAATAATGATCTCAATGATCTTAGAAAGGCATGGAAAAACACCCAAAAATAAAGAAACATGGAGTGAGCAGAGCCAAGAGAACATTGTACAGAATAATAGCAATATCATTTTTTAATTAAAGCTTTTTATTTTCAAAATATATACATTTATATATATATGTACAAAATATGTACAAAAGTATATACATTTTCAAAATACAGCCATATACATGAATAATTTTCAACATTCACCCTTATAGAACCTTGTGCTCTAATTTTTCCCCTCCCTTCCCTCCCATCTCCTCCCCAAGATGGCAAGTGATCCAATATATGTTAAACATGTGCAATTCTTTTACACATATTTCCACAAATATCATGCTGCACAAGAAAAATCAGATCAAAAAGAAAAAGAAAACAAAATTCAAGCAAACAACAACAAAAAGATTGAAAATAATATGTTGTGGTCCACATTCATTTCCCACTGTTCCCTCTCTCTCTGTGCAGATGGCTTTCTTCATCACAAGCCCATTGGAACTGGCCTGAATCATTTCATTATTGACCAGTCACATCCATCAGAATTGATCATCATATAATTTTGCTGTGGCCATGTACAATGATCTCCTGGTTCTACTCATTTCACTTAGCATCAGTTCACATAAGTCTTTTCACACCTCTGAAGTCATACTGCTAATTCATGTCTTATAGAATAATATTCCATAACATTCATATAGCATAACTTAGTCAGCCATGCTCCAACTGATGGGTATACACTCAATTTCCAATTTCTTGCCACTACAAAAAGAGCTGCCACAAATATTTAGCAATATTTTTTTTAGAATGCCTCTGAGCAATCTAAAACTATATGATAAAGCAGTAGTCATCAAAACCATTTGGTACTGTCTAAGAAATAGAATAGTCAATCAGTGGAATATGTTAGGCTCACAGGACAAAATAGTCAATGACTATAGCAATCTAGTATTTGACAAATCCAAAGACCCCAGCTTTGGGAATAAAAATTCTTTGACAAAAACTTCTGGGAAAATTGGAAACTAGTATGGCAGAAACTAGGCATTGACCCACACCTAATACCCTATACCAAGATAAGATAGAAATGGGTTCATGATCTAGACATAGTGATATTATAGCAAATTAGAAGATGATTTAAGAGAGGCCTATAGAGACTTGCATGAACTGATGCTAAATAAAATGAACAGATCATTGTACATGGTAACAACAAGATTGCATAATGCTCAATTCTGATGGAAGTGACTTTTTGCAACAATGAGATGATTCAAACTAGTTCCAATAATCTTGTGATGGAGAGCCATCTACACCCAGAGAGAGGACTGTGGGAACTGAATGTGGTTCACAACATAGCATTTTCACTCTTTTTGTTGTTATTTGTTTGCATTTTATTTTTTTTCATTTTTTCCTGTTTTATTTTTCATATGCAGAAAGATAATTGTATAAATATGTATGCATGCATTGGATTTAACATATATTTCTACCATGTTTAATATATATTGGATTACTTGTCATCTAGGGAAGGGAATGGGGAAAGGGGGGGGAGGATTGGAACACAAGATTTTGCAAGAGTTAATGTTGAAAAATTATCCATGCATATGTTTTGTAAATAAAATGCTTTAATTTAAAAAAAAAAAAAAGATAAAACCTACTCAAGCCAAAAAAAAGAAAAAAGAAAAAAGAAAAAAAGAAAAAGGAAATTTTGAGTTCGCCCCCTAAAAGAAGAATGTCTCTGAGCAACTAACTCATTTGGCTATTATAAATATGCAAATGAAGAGTAAAGGACATTTGAAGAAAGACACTATGCATCCAGAAAGAACTGATAAGCAGAAGTCTGTATAGAATAATAGAATAATAGAAATCTATTTTTGACTAATGGTAGCCATCTCTAAGGTGGGGAGGGGCACAGGAAGGAAGAAAAAACTAAGAAATTTATATGAAAACTTGTAGGTTCATGTGTAATTAATTATCTTTTTATTGTAAAGTATTATGGAAATTTCATTCCATGAACTGAAAATAAAATACATTTGTAATACAGCATCAGAAAAAAAGAGGAGGAAGAGAAGAAAAAGAAAGAAGAAGGAGGAGGAGGAGAACAAGGAGAACAAGAACAAGAAGAGAAGGGGAAAGAGAAAGAGAAAGAAGAACCAGAATAGTTAAGAGAATAACGGTAACAATGGACTGATTCAAAGATCCCTTATTGCTTTGGTATTTTTTTTGCTGGGATCATCTTAAATTATATTATTTGAAAGTCCTCAAATGTATCCTTCAGTCTTTTTTTTTTAAATCCATACCAGTGCATATATTTTTCGCTTTAATATTTTATCGATATCTTTGGTTTTTATATCATCTTCATTTCCAACCACCATAGGATGATAGATTTAGAGTCAGAATGGATCTTAGAAGTAGAGTCAGATCCCATTATTTTACAGATGAAGAAACTGGACTTAAAGAAGTTAACTGGCTTATCCAAATTCACCAGGCTACTAAAATTTGGAGATCAGAATTTGAACTCAGGTCTGATTCTAAACCCAGGAGTGGTATATCCATTGTGCCACCTAACTTCCTCTTCTTAACTTACCATCCTCAGTCATCCTTTATAACAAATAATTTCAAAATGAAGAAAACTTAGTTGAACATAACTATTGAGCACATAAATCAAATCTGATAATATGTAGTATTTTGCCCCCCTAGTCTCCTAACTCTGAAAAGAAGAGAAGGAAGTTACATGCCTTTTTTTTTTAATTTCCCCCTGTAGGTTCTATATTTCTGTGTTCTAGGAGGTTTTTTGCATTTTAGTTTCATTTACCCTTTAGCTCAATTGTAGTAAGACTCTCCCTTCAAATGTTCTATTTTGGACAGAATTTCATACAACTTTGGTACATATAAAATAGGGCAGATGAGGAAGACTCATCTTCATGAATTCAAATCTGGCTTTACTCACTAGTTGTATGATCCTGGGCAAGTCACTAAATACTATTCACTTCAGTTTCTTCTTCTATCAAAAGAGCTAAGGAAGAAATGGCAAAACACTCCAGTATCTTTATTAAGAAAACTTCAAATGGGATCATGGAGAGGCAGGCATGACTGAAAACAACTGAATAAAATGTACATATGGGCAATCATGAATACATAAGTCTACTCTGATGTGGGTATTATATGTAAATACAGAACTTTATGGAGTTTTGGATAAAAGATAACCATTAGATAAAAATCCCCTGTTGAAATAGTAGATTCTATCTGTAGGAAGGGGATTACACTGGCAGTCCAAGTACTATGACCTCTGAGCCGATCTCATTTGAATCCTTTAGCTTTGGGCTTCCAAACTGCAGGGATTGTTTGGAAACTTTTTTGAAAAATGGCAGTAGTAAACAAGAGTCAAATGCTTCAGAAAAGTCTGAATTTATTGTTTTACCCTTATAATGTGAAAACATTTGTACTGCAATCCAAAGACTGGATATGGATGTAGTAGTCACTGATGTTAATAATTAATATTTATATAATACATTTTTAATCTCATTTGATCCTCACAATAACCCCGTGAGCTAAAGCTTACAGGTATCATTATCCCCATTTTGCAGATGAAGAAACTGACACTCAGATAAGTGACTTGCCCAGGATCCCTCAGTTTGTTTGAGATGAAATTTGAGTAGATCTTCTGGACTTTGGGTCTATTCTGACCTTCTTATCTAACTAGCCCTCTGTTCATCACATTTCATCACAAGCTCTCCAATTCTTCCCCCATCGCTCCCATTCATGAACCTTCCTGAGATAATTTCCCAAGTTCTTACATGAAAGTTACTATGATACCAAAATAAGTGAAAGTCATTCCCAACTCATTGCCAATAACTGTGATATTGTAGGAGGCAAGAATGAAACCTAACCTAACCAGATGATCATAGAATGTCAAAATTGGGAGGACGCAAAGGTTACATAGTACAGTGGTAAGACCACTGATCTTGTCAGAAGACCTGGATTCAAATACTCCTTCTGTATCTGTGTGAACTTGGTTAAGTCCCTTATTTGCCTGAATCTGAATTCTCTCACATGGAACTGAGAGGACTAGCCAAGACAAGATGACTCTTCTAGCTCCAATCTATAACCTCCCTGATCTCACTGAGGAGGAAGCCTGGGAAAGTGAAGTGTGTTGTTCCAGGTCCTACATTATTTAGTGACAGGGCTAGGATCTACTTCTCTTATCTCTCAGTTGTCTTTCCTTTGCTCTCTTCTGTCGCCAGGTTCCTTGGTGTCCATACAGTCTGCTCTCCGCCCTTTCAGAGGAGGGTGGGTAGGGCAACAAAGCAGAAAGGACAGGGAGGCTGAGGGAAAGAGAAGGGTAGAAAGGACCTTCATCCTTTGGACTCCCTGGAGTTTATTTAAGCAGGACTTACAGTTCCTTCTTTCTTCCTTTCTGTGTCACAGTAACTTTGACCAAGAAATGATTTGTCTTAGGGAAATGGTCTCATGGACGTGATAAACAAATACCCAAATTCACTGAACCAAGTAAATTTCATGTACTGTCCCTTCTATTCCATGCCAGTATTTCTGTTAGGGAATGGGGGGTGGGGATCTGTATCACTAGAATGGGTGGAAGTTCATAGGCTCATATGCTTGTAGATTTAGTCACAAGAGACTTCAGAGACCCTCAGAGACCATACCTCTCATTTTACAGATGAAGAAACTGAGGCCCATGGAATTTAAGTGGGTTTAGGAAACAGAAGTCCTACAAAGGCAGGAGATCATAACTTTTTGGGGAAAAAAATTATCAATTGATAAGAGTATAATAAATTTATATTTAAAATAGCAAAGATAGTCATATAATTTTCATTTAAAAGAGCAAGTATGTTCATATAATTTCTATTAAAATAACAAGTATATCCACATAATTTCTATTTAAAATAGCAAATATATTTAGTATATATAATATATGAATATATTTAATATATAAATACATAAATAAAAGTTATGAATATAGTCAAAATGCATAGAACAAATAGAATCATAAATAATTAAAAGCAACGTTTACTTGATTCATCAGTAAAGTGATGACAGAAGCAGATTTGAACTGGGTACATCTGATCCCAAGCACATCATTCATTTCACTATTTGAAGCTGCCTCACATCAAGGATCTGCTTTCCTGGGCAAAGGAAAGATAACAGAGATAAGCCCTGTCTAGCCCTATCATTAAATTCCTATCACTATAATAAAACCTTAGCTCACCATTTATAGTTAGAAGGCTTCCTAGAAACCATCTAGTAGAATCTTCCCCATTTTACAATTGAGGAAACTAAGGCCCAGAGAGATTAAGTGTTTTGCTCAAAATTACAGTAGAAATGGTGGGATTTGAACCCAATTCCGTTGATTCCAAATCTAGTTTTCCCACTGTGCTCTATAGACTCTACAGATCCTTGTCACAACCTTGCTATCTAGGTACTGAAAGCGTTATCATCTCCATTGTCCTGGGGGAATGAACTAAGGCCTGCTAACATTCATGTATGCTCTACCATCACTACTAGCATCTTGTTAATCCCCAGGCTTAGAAATTTGGGAATCATTTATCGGTCAATAACTCAACTGGTAAATATACATTGGCTGGCTGGAGCCATCATCAACATTTTTATTTGTATAGGGGAGGAAACTTTACAAAAGGCATTTCAGGCAAATTTCATAAAAGGCAAGAAGCAGGAAAAATCCCATGAGGAAAACTTTCAGTGTGAAGTTTTGGGGATGGGGTGGTAGGAATTCACTTTCAGCATGAAAGCAAAAGGGAAGAAAATTGGGCTTAGGAAGGAAGAATTAGAATCAGAAAGAAAAGACAAGTTCAAATCTGACCAACTAACTATATGATTTTGGTAAATCACTTATGTATCTCTGTTTCCTTATCTATAAAATGGGGGAAATAGCAGCACATACCTCCCAGAGGTGTTGAGAATCAAATGAGTTAATATTTGTAAAGCATTTAGCACAGTGACTGGCACATAGTAGGTGCTATACAAGAATTAGTTTTCTCCTCATTAATCTAACCTCTCCTTATTTTCTAGATGAGGAAACAGAGACCCAGAGATCTAAGTTAAGTTTCCCAAAAGTGCCACAGGTGCCCTCAGAGCTGAGATAAGATTAAAACTCAAATATCGTGACTCAAAAGTCAGTTTCCTTTCTAGTATAAAATGAGAGGAACTCTATGGACACTGTGCTCTTGAGTTCTCTCATGGCTCAGAATGGAAAGATGATATAGTATCCAAAGAATTAGAGAAGGATTCTGGGAGGATGCAAAACTTGAGGGGTGTGGCCAGGTGAAGAAAGAGGTAAAGGGTATTTTTGATTATAAGAATAGCATGAGGAGTAATAACTTTTTATAACAATATATAATATGTAACATACATACAAGATAACAGTATGTAATATAATAATTTATATAGCCCATTAAGGTTTTTAAAGGACTTTAAGTACAATCCTGTAAAACTCAGCTTCTTAAATTGTGAGTCACATACTGTGACATATTTAACATATATAAGACTGCTTGCCATCTAGGGGAGGGGGTAGAGGGAGAGAGGGGAAAATCGGAACAGAAGTGAGTGCAAGGGATAATGTTATAAAAAATTACCCTGGCATGGGTTCTGTCAATAAAAAGTTATTATAATAAAAAAAAATACTCCTGGAAAAAATAAATAAATAAATTGTGAGTCACAAACCCATGTAGACACTTGTAACTGAATGTAGGGGTCACAAAATTATGATTTATTATCAATAATGTTTAATTTGTATACCTATTTTATATATTTATATGTCCAGGGTCACTTAAAAATTTCTCAGGCAAAAGGGGTCATGAAAGCATTTAAGAAGCCCTGTCATGTAAAATATGCGATACAATTTTACAGATGGAGAAACTGAGGCTCATAGAAGTTTCAACTGTGGACATACAATTAGTGAGTGCATAAAATGGGATAGAACCTGGAGTTCTTCTGACTCTATAATCAATCAATGAGCACACATTTATTTAGTGTCTACTGTATGTCAAGGCACAGCACTATGGTCCTGAAGATATAGACAAAAATGTAACAGACTCTCTGCTCAGGAACTTTAACTTGGAAAAGACACAACATGTATGTAACAATATGCACAGAGTCTAGCACTCCTTCTAATGTGCCTGGCTTTTCCAGGACAGAGAAGAGGAATAGTGAGGGTGCCATGTTTTATTTCTTCTTCCTGTGCTCCTATTTCCACAGTTCAGATCATCACCTTCCACTTTTCCCATTTTCAGTTCTTGTTCTCCTGATCCCAGGCATAGGATTGGAAGTCAAAAAGATGGAAAGAGTCTTGGAGGTCACAGAGTCGCTCTCATTTTATAGATGAAGAAATTGGATGTAAAGTCACTTGTCCAAGATTATACAGGATAGAAGCAGTTCTTTCAGAAGATGTTTAATTTATTATAATTCCTTTCTTACTCTTCTGCTAATAGTCTACTGTTCTAATGGAAATTAAGGTCTTGAAACCACTATTTTCTAGAATTCCCTGTGCCCTAGGGTTGTTAATTCTCCCTGATTTTCCTGGAATTTCCCTGGTTACCCATATGCTCTTGGCATCCAAGCCCAACTATCTTTAGTCTGGGTTCTAGGGACCCTTTCTGGAGGATAATGCACCACCTTGTGGTGGTACCTCATATTTAAAGTGGGGGAACAGTAGTTTCCCTGTGATATTGAGGAATAAGCAAACCTGGGTCCTTGAATATACAAAAGATCAGTGCTACTATTGAGTATAGGTTTGGAGCAAATTAAATATACTCATTTGAGCCACCACTTCCCAGAACCTCCTTAGACTTCCAACAAGAAAGAAAGTTTGTGGAGTTGATCCTTGGCTTCCAGGCTTCTCCCTTAATTAGGCTACTCTGTTCTCTCAGACCCCCATACCTTTGACTATCTCCCTGCAAACTCCATCCAAGCCAGGCCAAGAAACTCATTTCTTCTCTCCAACACCATGGTAGACTCTGATGGACTCCACCTCATTTGCTGGACATGCTGTTGGATAATGAAGTGCCCTCCAAATAGAGATCAAGATGAAAAAAAGAAAAGCAAAAAGCTTGGATAATACTCTTGTTGGAAAATCCATATTCTGGATAATTAGTTCTTGACTAATTGAGAGGCCATTGACCTTCCCAATGCTCCTGGTACAGCTTTGAGGAGGTTTTCAACTTGGCCTCCCTACATTCTTCACACCAGTTGCATAAGGCTATTTGCTGTCATAGCTTCTCCTTGCCAGAGAGTTAAGGATTAGGAGGAGGCAAGGGCAGCAGAAGAAGAATGGATTTAAATTCAAAAGACTCAGGTTCAAACCCCTGCTCACAAATTAACTTATCTATGTCACATTGTCCTTTTATTTATTTTGTTAACTATTTCCCAATTATATTTTTATCTGTTCAGCCTTGGTGACTTGCAGAATTCCAGGAACCAGGAGTTGAATCTCTGTGATTTTATACCTTTCAGTCCCCCATTATGTTTTTTTTTTCCATTTTCCATTTTTAAATTTTATTTTAAAATTAAGTTAGAGCATTGCATTTAGAGTCAGAGAACCCAGGTTGAAATCTCACCTGTATCTATCACTTACCATTTTTGTGATGGGCAAGTCCCCTCTTGCTTCTGTTTCCCCACTATAAAATGAGGGGTTGGACTAAATAGCCTCTAAGACCCTTATGTAATTCTAGTTCTCTGACTATTTAGATCATTTTATTTAACACTCCAGCCAAGTTCAAATGGTCAGCCCTTGACCTTTCAAGAAGTGAGATCTCTTCTTTACAGGTACACAAAAACCCCTGTGGCTCCTCTATGTCTACTGATTCTGTATTCATCTCACCCCTTACTCCTTTACCATGTGAATGGTGATGTCATATTTTTGTGCTTTCCCACCTTTATTAAATATGATCTGTATGATTTCAGAAAGGCCTGGAGAGACTTACATGAACTGATGCTGAGTAAAATGAGCAGGACCAGGAGATCATTACACATGGCAACAGCAATACTATATGAAGGTCAATTCTGATGGATGTGGCCTCTTCAACAATGAGATGAACCAAATCAGTTCCAATAGAGCAGTAATGAACTGAACCAGCTACACTCAGGGAAAGAATGCTGGGAGATAACCATGAACCACTGCATAGAATTCCCAATCCCTCTATTTTTGTCCACCTGCATTTTTTATTTCCTTCACAAGCTAATTGTACACTATTTCAAAGTTTGACTTTTTTTATACAGCAAAATAACTCTATGGACATGTATACATATCTTGTATTTAACTTATACCTTAACATATTTAACATGTATTTGTCAACCTACCATCCGGGGGAGGGGGTGGAGAGAAGGAGGGAAAAAGTTGGAACAAAAGGATTTATAACTGTCAATGCTGAAAAATTACCTATGCATATATCTTGTAAATAAAAAGCTATAATAAAAAATATGATCTGTAGATGATCCTCTTTGGGAAAACTATCATCCAGAGAAAGCTATGGTTCAGAAATGGTCAGACATGAAAGGGCAAGGGAGCCAGCTGGGAGGAGAAAGGTCTTGGAGGGAGTGGTGTCCAAAGGCATTGATGAAGTTCCTGTCCTAATATTTGCCATCCAGGGTCAGCAGCTGGAGGAGAGTGAGGGTCAGGGAGGAGGGGGAGAAAGGGAAGAGACACAGACAAATCTGTAGCAAGCAGTCTTTTCTAAATGAAGACAGAGCCCTTGGAATTTTTCTCTGCTAGGTTGCCAATTTAGAAGATACTTCAGGGTAAAAGTAAGGGACATTTTTTGATATTTTTTTCTTTGTTTCCTAATAGAGGTTCCAAATCGTTCCAAAGAATCCCCAACAAGACATAGAAGACAAGAAAATGACAAAGACCACAACAATTACATTGTATAATGCAAAAATATGGCTGCATTCCCCAATGCATATAAGCAGAAGCAAACACAAATAATATTTCATTCATTTATTATTATTAAATTATGTGCTACTTTATGGAAAAATAAGAGAAAGAAACTTTCTATATAAAAAGAAAAAATATAATATATGCTGCCTTGGATATCTAGTAGCTGTGTGAGTTTGAAAAAAAAAATGCATTTCTTCATCCTCCATGTATTTATTTATAAAATGGTATAATAGCACCAGTAGTCCCTCCATCTAAAGTTTGACATGATGCTGGAAGGAGATGATGAGATGATGTATGTGTAGCACATAAGATCTGGGCTCACTATTCCAACCTCATACTAGTAACTTAATTCTCTGGAGTTTCTTCCCACCTCCATTTAAGATCACAAAATAATCTCTCTGAGGGGTTAGAGTTATTTAATATTTACTAATGAGCCTCCATTTGGTATGTCCCACTATATTAATTGGCCAGTTACCTATCTATCCAATGTCAATTTTGCCAATTGATTTTTTTCAACATCAACTAACCAATCAACATCAATTAGCTTTTATAAAAGGATATTTCCTCAGAAGCCATTGTAAGAATTAAAATACAGCCACTTCCACAGTCAGGAGCTCACTCTTCTACCACACACTCTGTCCCTACAGAGAGTGTATTCAAAATTAAAGTGGTGAGTACTAAGCAATCCAACTTACCAGATTCACACCTGGATATATTTTGTATGTAATAAGTCACACTCCATCTCTTGCAGAATATATATTTCAGCTGCTAGGTTGATTCACTGCTCGGTTGGGTCATGTAGGTCCTTAAGTATAGCTTATTGGACTCAGTTGCAGCTGCTATACTAGGTCCTCATCTAGACTCCATTACTGAACCTTAACTGGTTCTTCTGACCTTTCAGAACTCATAAAATCAAAGCTTGATCAATTTCTTCTCCAATATACACACCCCTAAGATCAGGAAAAAGGAAAAACATGACAAAAGAGCAGCATTTCCATGTGTTCAAAGCCATATGATGGCCAAAACTAAGTAAGAGTCTGAGGTTCTTCTACCTACACATCTACATTTCTTATCTCCCTTGCACCAAAACAAAGTTAAAAGATTCACACTCGGTACTGCCTCAGGGACCAATTAAAAGGCTTTTCATCATTATATCAACAGGAAACATTCACAGAAAATAAGCTAATGCTCTGAAGTAGGATGGGAAACCCTTCTATTACAAATTTCCAAATGCAGGTTATCATCAATTGGCAGTCTATGATAGAAGAATTGACCTTCCTTCTTTCCCTCCTCCCTATTACATGTACATATAACTCTTCAAACTTTTATTTTCTATCGTTCACTTGTTTCAGTCATATCCAACTCTTCATAACCCTATATTGAGTTTTATTGGCAAAGATACCAGAGTGGTTTGCCATTGCCTTCTCCAACTCAGTTGACAGAAGAGAAAACTGAGGCAGAGTTAAATGATTTGCCCAGGGTCACACAGCTACTAAGTGTCTGAGGCTAGATTTGAATTCAGGAAGAAAAGTTTTCTTGACTCTAGACCTGGAACTTCACTCACTTCACCTCCTACCTTGCCTAGGCTTAAAATGCCATAAATAAAAAGAATTCCTTTATGATTGCAGGAATGCCTTTTTTTTTTTCAATTTATAATCTTAGTTGCTTAGAGCAAAGATCCTTAAATAATTTCTACTATAGACTCCTTTTCACCTGAGAAATTTTTGTGACCCTGAGTATATAGCTACATAAGATAAATTTATACATATAGATATAAAAGATAAAAATCAAATATTTGCTGATAATAAATCAGAATTTCATAACCCCCCATATAAGCCCCCATATAGGGTCACAACCACAGTTTAAGAAACTGGAGCCTCAAGTGCTTAAGAGTACATGCCAGAGATAGACCCTATTCCTAGGTCTTCCTAGTTTCAAGAAAAAGTTTCTATCCATCATACCACAATGCCTTATTAGTTATTTTTATTATTACTATTATTATTATCAAATTTTAACATTATTGATTGGGATAAAATAGGAACTAAGTCTTTAACTCAGCTCAAACATCACCTTTCATATGAAGTTTTTCTGATCTCCTTAACTATGACTTTCCTCCCTTCCCCAGCAAAATCCTCTGTATTTATTATAAATATGTTCATTGTTTGGACTGAGTATAAAATATTCAATATATAATATATATATGAAAAGAGAAAGCATAAATCCACACTAGAGGTAATGCAATTGTGAGGGTACATGAAAGAGAGAAAGATACCAGTCATGGAAAATATCTTAGGCATTTTTTAAGCCAAAAAAAAAAAAAATGAACTAAAGAACATTATAGTCTACTTTCTTATGTCTCCATTTTCCCATCTATACAAAAGCCCTTATGAAGTCACATATACATCAACTGAGGGCACTCTAAATAGGAATATTAGTAGGGAGTGAGCAAGGCAGCTAGATGGCACAGTAGGTAGAGCACTAAACCTACAATCAAGAAGATTCCTCTTCCTGATTTCAAATCTAGCCTCAGACACATAGTAACTGTGTGACCTTGGGCAAGTCACTTAACTCTGTTTGCCTCAGTTTCCTTATCTGTAAAATGAACTGGAGAAGGGACTCAAGTATCTTGGCCAAGAAAATCCCAAATGGGATCACAAAGAAGCATATATGACAGAAAAAAGTGAAAGGGGAACAAGCAGTTTTCCCTAAGTCACATTTAATAATAATTCTATCTTTACCACCTTACAATTAATGAAAAAGATTCAGAGAATGTAAATTTCTGTATTGTTTGTTAAGTAAATTATTCAATTCAATAGAATTAAATGTCACCTTATCAGTTCTTTACATTAAAGTATCGCCAATGTTCACATTAAAAATCATTTAGTGTTCCTTGGAAAATGAAACAATGGAAATAACCTTGTTCAGTGCTCTACCCTCCAGATAATAAACTGTCCAGCAAAACCTAAAACAGGCAGATGTAGATTTTCCAAAGACTTACCATTGAGATTGAGGAGATTCAGGATGGAATCTACACTGGGATGGTGAGCTCCTGTTTGTATGACAATGTGCTGATTGCAACGAGCCCAAAGACATTGCCGAGTGTCCTGGAAGATATCTAAAATCACTTAAAGAACTTTGATGGAACTATCGGATGAAAAAGACGAAGTGGACAAAGAATATTTCAGTGCTTTTAGATGGATATCCCATAGGACCTGTCCAACAGCATGTATATAAAGCTGAACTCAGAGTAAAAAGTAAAAAATAAAGCACAGGCTAATTATTTTGAGGAACTTCCATAGTTCTCTAAGTTTTCTATGAAAGCAAACAATCCATCTTTTCACCATTTTATCGGTATAGCTATATGGCAGCAAGACATGGAACTCTTCTACCTTCAAAGAATAGAGAGGTTTATGGTGGGTGTGACACATAATAAAAAATGCCAAAGAATAGGAATAAAGAGCATCCCCACCAAGGAAAGTAAGACAAGCAGAGAAGAAGGGCTGATTCTGTAGTGAGTGAGTGGTGCAAATTAACAACCAGAATGGGCCATTGTTAGCTTTGCAGCGTTAAGAGAAAGTATTGTGAGTACATCTTCTGTGAACCTTAGGAAAGATATGAATGAGAATTACCCAGGATGAGAAAGTATGAATGAGGTCTGTGGTTGTTAAATATTTCAGTCATGTCTGCTTCTTCATGACCCTATTTTGGGTTTTCTTGACAGAGATACTGCTATAGTTTGCTATAATTATCTCCAGATTATTTGACAGATGAGGAAACTGAGATAAACAGGTTCAAGTGACTTGTCCAGTGTCACAATGTCTGAGGCTAGATTTGAACTCAGGTCTTCCTGACTTCAAGCTTAGCTTTCTCCCCACTTCACCACCTAACTACCCAGACCCAGACATAGAATAGGTGAAAGTTTTGAATGTGTTCTCAAGAACACAACTACTACTGACTTTAGTAACACATACACATCCTCCCTCAGCCAAACTCTTTTTGTGTTCTCTTGGCCAGGACCTCAGCTGTCTAATAGCACAGTCTAATTCAGGACTTCTCAAGGACACATACAGTATAGAGCTTTGTAATAGAAATAAAACAGAAAAAAATAGAAAAAAGCTATTAAGAAACACTGTAGCCACATAATCACACTGCTTAATTGTAAAAGGGTATAGAACCAGTTCTATAATCAGTGGTCTAATGGGCTAATCTAAAATGCCAACCTTACTTCTGCCTTCTTCTATAGTCTACAGGCAACTTCAAATCAAGAGAGGGCTGAAGACTACAGTTTGTAAGTATTCCCATCCCACCATAACTCTGCTGTCCTGGTTTATTTGAAGTGGCAACAAAATATCCCTTGTGAATTCTAATATATTCTCCTTCCATTTGAGTGGCTCTCTCTTTATAAGACTATATCAATCTGCTGAGTGTGCTTTAGCAGAAACAATGGGCTTGGTGGGATATTGGCTGAAACTCCCATCACTCCTCCCCGAATCATTCTTTATACTATTTGCCAATCCAAATTCTATTGTACACTATGAAACGATTAGGGTCTCCATAGTGGACCATTCTGCCTTATTACGTGTGTATCTGGGCCTTGCGAGTGAACCAGGGAGAAGGGAGCTGGGGATTCCATGAGAACACAGAGAGAAGGAGCCATTTTTAAAGTTTCCTGGTTTAAGAAGTAAAGGTGTTTAGTAGGAAAAGCTTTGTTGGACTTGGCTCTGGACTCCATGGAGGTAGTTGGCAGACTTTGCCTTAGATCACCTCCCTTTCCTGTTTTTTTTCCCAATCCAATCAGTTGATAGTATGTGCCAGACACTATGCTAAGCCCTAAGGATACAAAGAAAGGCAAAAGACAAACACTGTTCTCATGAAGCCCACAGTCTAATGGGGAATAATATTCATACACCTATGTACACACGAATTTATTTTACAGGACAAATTAGAAATAATCAACATAGAGAAGGCAATGGAATTCAGAGGGATCGGGAAAGAACAAAGTATTGCTAACATGGCATATGCCAACCAAGTCTTTCCCTACTTGCTATGCCTGAATAAAAGCACATGAGGCCAGCCAAGGTTTCTCACAGTCTCCTCAAACCATGGATAGGGAAGCTTCACACAAATCCAGTTTGATCATTGTCCCCAAGTCATAACACTTTTTTGGTATTTGGAAAGAGGAATAACTCCCAACTTAATTCCCACCCCTATTATCTCCTGGGAAGTTAGCAATATGGACAGAAGGAACCACAGAGAATGGCCAAAGGCTCAGGAGGATAAACATCCACTGATTGTCAGACTCCAGAAGAACAAATGAGTAGAGTCCCAGTCTGGCTGGCCCCAACCTCAGCACACACACCCATCCACACACACCACAGGACCCAGAATAGAGAACAATAGGCAATGCTCATGGGGAGATTAAAATCTGTGGAGATCAGTGATATGTTGGATCCTAAGCTGTAGGACTGAGAAGGGCGTTAGAGATAATTTCTAGACTAAATCATTCAACTGTAGTGATTGGTTCTCTACAAATCTGTCATATGAACTTAACTGGGGAGCCCTTTTAGTCTTTTCTGGTTAACTATCATCCGCCATCACTACAGTGTTTGTTCTAAAACTCTTTCGTCAAACCCCTTATATCATCCCCACCTTCCTTTTAGTAAATGATCCTGCCTCCTGTTCAGAGGTGCGAAAATAAATGTTTAACAATCAACTCTCTGTAAATACATACATATATAGTATATGGATAAGTATATGAGTGTGTATGTATGTATACCATGACACTTTTAAGTCTGAGTTGTATTTGCAATATCATTACCATGTTCACTTTTGGTTCACATGTTCACATTGCCATTAACATATTCACATTAACACGATCATCATTTTCTTAAATCTAGAAACAAACAAAATAGAACTTAAATTTAGCCTGAATTTGCAGCCTATTTCCATAGTATAAATGTTCATAGTAAAAATTTTTGGACTTGGCTCTGGACTCCATGGAGGTAGTTGGCAGATCTCTCCTTGGATCACCTCCCCTTCCTGTTTTCCCCCAAATCAGTCTGTTGATAGTATGTGCCAGACACTGTGCTAAGCCCTAGAGATACAAAGAAAACAAAAGACAATTCCTGTTCTCATGAAGCACACAGTCTAATGAGGGATAACATGCAAGTCTTCATATTCCTGAAATCTACTTTATTGAGAAAATTGAGGCTATCACCTCACCTCCTTTTTTTACATATCCAAATCCCTCTTCATCTTAAACAGTTTTTTTTTGCTCCAATTCAGAAGACAAGGTTAATCTCCTTGACAAGACTAACAGAGCTACTTGTGACCCTGATCCCATTGGCTCTTGTCTCTGAGTGCCTGGCTTATGCCAAACCCATCCCCTCTCATCTTCAATTTCTCCTTACTACTTTATTGTTGCCTATAAATGTGATCATATCTCAACCAATTAATAAATGTTTATTAAGTATCTACTATGTGCCAGGCACTATGCTAAATGCTAGGGATGCAAAAAAAAGCAAAGATAGCCCCTATCCTCAAGGAGCATACAGTCTAAGGAATCTCTTCTAAGAAAAACTCCACCTGATTCTACCAAACCTCTCAACTCAGGCCCTTTACTGTTTCTACTCTTCACTGCCAAATTTCTAGGTAAAGTCATTTACACTGGCTGCCCCAACCTCCTTACCATCAGCCTCCACCATTCTATTGAAACTGCTCTCTCAGTTCATTTAACTGCTCAATGCAACAGCCAATTCTCAGTCCTCATCTCCCTTGATCTCCCTGCAGATTATGACATTTTTGACCACCCTCCTCTGGATACCCTTTCCTCTATTGGCTTCTATGACATGGATTATAGATTTGAAGGTGAAAGAGACCTTAAAGATCATCTAGTCTTTTCCCTTTATTTTACAGATAAGGAAACAAACATCGCTGTCTTTTTGTTTGTCTCTATCTTTCTCTGTGTTCATGCCTATGTCTGTCTGTCTGTCTGTGTCTCTCTCCTTTCTCTCTCTCTTTCTCTCTCTCTCTCTCTCTCTCTCTCTCTCTCTCTCTCTCCCTCTCTCTTTCCCTCTCTCTCTCTCTCTCTCACTCTCTCTTTCCCTCCTCTATCTCCCCTTTTGCCTCTCTCTCCCCTCTTTTCATTCTTATACAGTTTTCATTTCCAAGTTATTATTCCTTTCTCTTCTCTCTATATTCTCTCCATTGATGGCTTCATCAGTTCTCATAGATTAGATTATCATAGCTATACTTATGATTTTCAAATGCACAATATAAATTTGAACTATCATGATTCCTAGCCTTTGACTCTACCTTCTGGACATTTTCACCAAATTGCCCTGCTGGCATCTCAAACTCAACATGTTCTGTCTTTCCCATTGAATCCATCCCTCCTTCAAATGACCTTCTTTCTATGGCTGTCACCTAGGTTTACAACCACGGAGTCCTCTTTGACTTTTCTCTTATTCATCTTTCTCCATCTACTGAAGTCTATGCAAGTGCTCTGTTCCAGTGATCTTCTTTCCATATATTTATCCCTTTTTCATTACTGACAAAACCAAGGTATCAGTTCTGGTTCTCTCCTAACCTTCTAATTGTTCTTCCTATTACCAGTCACTCTTCTCTCCAATACATCCTACCTAAATAAGCTTCCTATGACACAGCTCAGATTATGTCATTGTTATTTCAAGGATTAAGTGCGCTCTTTTCAGTATGACATGTAAAGCCTTCCAGCCTGGCCTTAACTTACCTACCTATCCAGATTCATTGCACTCCTCTTTTATATTTTCTAATCCAGTCAAATGGGACTGCTAGCCTGTGATGTCACTGATAGGGGAAACTCCCAGGTGAGGAAACTCCCTGAGCTGAGCAATATAGATCGACATCTTCTGTCTTCTTCAATCTTCTGCAATTTATAGTTTTGGCAATACAACATCCCTTGGATCACACAGTCTATAATATGGGTCAGAGGCAAAAATGGAACCAAGTACTTCCTAGGTTTGATGCTGGATCTTTAACCCACAACACCACATTGCCTTGTCCCAGTTATAATTATTATATTGTTTCTTTGGATAATTATTGATGAAAATAATCTTGGATTTGGTGTCAAAAGAACTAGATTCAAATCCTTCCTCAGACGTTACTATCAATAGGGTCTTGCATCAATACTTTAATCAACTTTAGTTTTTTCATCTGTAAAATAAGGACATCACAATAATCCCTTATTACATCTCTTCAAGATCAAGATTCAGGTAGCCATTTGGGGAGGTTAACTGTCAAATTTTCAGTGTGAGCATTTACACCTTAGAAATGGGTGCCACACATCAGGGTTGGGTTATCGTTTTGTTGATTGCATAGATTTAAGAAAGTAACCATTAATAATGCAAATTAAATTTTAAAGCATGTTATATGTACATTCCTCTCTTCCCTTTCCCCATTCCTTGTTAAAGATTTACTAGCACACTCCTGATGCTAGGTTCCTAAGACCTAGACTAGAAAATCAATCCTGCTACTTACTAGTTGTGTGACCTTGGGTCATTAACTTCACCTGGGCTCAGTTTTCTCCTTCATAAAATGATGCAATTAAACCTTAAAATGGCCAAATTAACTGACTTCCGGCTGTAAATACCCTAGTATGGACCAGTCAAGTCAAAATGTACTTGGGAAATATTCAACACAAATAACTAAAAAATACAATAAAACACAGATAATGTTAATTTAATGTTTAGTGAGGGCAGTTGGAAAGCTATATTAGATAGAGCTAAAGATCTGGAATCAGGAAGACTCAGACACTTACTTGTTGAGTGACCCTGGGTAAGTCATTTAATTTCTGTCTCAGTTCCCTCATATGTAAAATAAAGATTATAGTAGCAGTTCCCTCTCATGATTGTTGTGAGAATTAAATGAGGTAATAGTTGTAAAACACTTATCACAGCACCTGCCACATTATAAATGCTATGTAAATGTTTGCTATTCTTAGCTATTACTAATTTATGGTTTCCTAAGTCAATCTATAATCTCAGGGAGGTCTTTCCATTTGTGCTGAAATAGAAGATCTCAGAGTGTCCCTCTCTAGTGCTAAGGGCCTTTCTCCAGGAATAAATCTATTATCCTATGGGTCTTTGAAATTACCACAGATGCAGCCACCAATTCATCTTTGGTTCACTCATAGGTCTTATTATAATCTTCTAAATATTTTCTGAGTTACAGTACTGTTAAATACGTTCCAGTCTGTTGGGGTTTTTTTGTTCCTAGATTAACCATGTATAGCAGCCTCTTCCATTTTTAGCTCTGTGAGTCCTAATTCAAAATGTCCTATGTTCATAGATCTGGAGCTGACAGGAACTGGAGAAACTATTAAACCCAATCCTGGAATTTTATAGATGAGAAAACTGAGACATAAATAAATACATGAGGGGGCAGCTAGGTGGTGCATTGGATAGAACAGCAGCCCTGAAGTCAGGAGGACCTGAGTTCAAATCTGGTCTCAGACACTTAATACTTCCTAGCTATGTGACTCTGGGCAAGTCATTCAACCCTAATTGCCACACAAAAAAAATAATAATAAATACATGAATGAATAAATAAATAGGCTGATAGGTGGATGTACAGATAAACAGATGAATGAATGAATGAAAACTTAAAAATAAATAGATCAGCATTTATATATGACTTTAAATTTTGCAAAACACTTTACACCGATTATCTTGTTTCATCCTCACCATGACTTTTGAGGAAACTGAGGCTTGGAACAGTCTGGTGATTTGCCTGGGATCATATAGGCAGTATCTAAAGCAGAACTGAACTGAGGATGCCCTGACTCCAGTCAGAGTTCTACCCACTGGATCTGAGACTAGATCTAAGACTTCTGATTCTTTAAAGTTGAAATGATTTATCCAAGATCACATAGGTAGTAAACATTAAAGTCAAGATTTGAGTTTAAATCCTCCCTCTGTCTCTTCTGTAGTTAGTGCTCTTTCTCCCAGACCAGGCTCCTTCCACAGGTGCCTCTTGCACCATATGGCTGGAGCAAGCTCTGGGAAATGCAAAGTCTTATGTAAATATCCAGCAATCTGTGAAAGCTATGATTCTGAGGTGGACACACACACACACACACACACACACCTGCCAAGCTTTTCATTGGTAGAGAGAGGCAGGTGGGAATGGACTGGCTAGGAGAGAGAGAAAGGTCATCGAACAGGCAGATTTCACTTCACTCGGAGAGTTAATTCCCCCTTTCCCACATTCTTGAAAGCTCTTCTGTAGAGTGACATATTGACTCCTTTGAAGTTTCTAGCTGTCCAAGGCAAAGAAAATGGACTAGCTTCACGATCCTTATGTGAACCCTCATTCTTCATAGACCTCTATTTTTAAGCTCCATGCTATCTCTTAGACAAATGCCAGGAGCTCCAAAGAGGCACAAAAGGAAATTGAAGAACTGAGTTTGTCCACAACTTGTCAATTTTCATGAACCAATTCCATTTTGAAATATTAAGTATCTATATTTAAGTATTTAAAGTGATTTTTTATTGTGTGTTTTCTTTTTATATCACCTTCACTTCTAAATATTTCTCTCCCCTCCCTCCTTCCTTACCTTGAGATTTATTCCCTATTAATATTATTAATTATTAATAGTTAATAATTATTTTAATTTAAAATTAAATTAAAACTAATTTAATAATAAATAATCATTTAAAAGGGGGGAAGAAGTGAGCAAAGCTGATAAAACATATTGCCAACCAGGACAGACAGTGCATACAACATTTCACCCCCATAGTCCCTCATCTCTGAAAAGAAGGGAGGGAGATACATTTTCCCATCTCCTCTGATGCCCAGTACAATCATGGATTGACAATGTTCAATTTCACTTTTTTTGTTGCTGTTCTCTCCATCCACATTGTTGTGGTCATTAAGTCTATTGTTTTTCTGGTTCTACTTATGCTACTTCAGTTCACATAAATCTTTCCATATTTTTCTGCATCTTTTGTATTCATTATTTCTCATAGGACAGTCATATTCAATTACATGCATCCATCAATTTTTATGCAATATATAATTATGTACATTACGCAAAAAAGGACAGGGAATGTGGTATAGTGGAAAGACCACTGCTTGGGTTCCAGTACTGGTTCTATTATTTACTGAGTGACCAAGTCCCTATTACTTAATACATAGTAAAATCTCAATAAATGTTTGTTGATTGATGGGAAGATGAATATCTCCAGCCTCTCTCTGCCACCTCACCCCATCTTGTTATTGCTCTTTTCCTCTTGAAATCCTTTTACATTTAGTTATCTGTTTCTATGTTGAGTCTCTACAGAAGAAGCTCTAATATGTCTTTTCATGTATATCATTTTTCATTTTCATGAGTACCATTCATTCTAGAATAAAATGTAATCTCCTCCTCCTATTATTCTTTCACTTTTGTCTTTAATTCTCCCAGAGCTTTGAACAGGATTGGCACATAGTAGGTGTTTGTTAGGTTTCTGTCAAATTGAATTTATTGACTATTATTTGCAAAGAAAATTGTGTCAATAATGGTCAATATAGAAGTGATTAAAGCATAGACATTGTTTGCAAGGCCGATTTCTCTTGAGTAACTCAGGTAATTCCATGAATACCTCAATAAAAGATAACAAGGGTGTGAGAGAGGGACTAGGTAACTTGGGAGCTCAAATGACACGGTCGATATTTCTCTCTTGGCAGGGGGAGGGAGGATAAGACGGAAATTCAGTTAGGAGATGGCATTTGAATTGGGACTTAAAAGATGGATAATCAATATTTTTATTAGAGTAGATACTGCTTGAGGGAAAAGTAGGACATAAATTTGGAAAAGTATGCAAGGGAAAGATGGAGAGCCTTGAATGCCCCACTTAGGAGTTTGGATTTCATTCTGTCTGTATTTGAAGGTTGACTCACTTTAAGTATCTGAATGCCTACATAGAAACATATAATTACAATGTGAAAGATACATGAGGGAAGGAGGGAGGGGAAGTAATAAGCATTTTTCAAGTGCTTACTATGTACCAGGTGCTTTACAAATATTATCTTATTTGATCTTTACAACATTCCTGGGAGATAGTTATTATTATTATTCCCATTTTATAGTTAAGGAATCAGTGACAAGTAGAGGTTGAATGGATTGCTCAGGCTCACTCAGACAATAAGTATTTGAATCAGGATTTGAATTCAGGCTCAGTGAAACATCCAGAAAAATCATTTCTAACACAGTAGGATGTATCCAACTCCTAGAGAGGTCTTTGAGGTACATAATAAAAAGCTATCATCTATATGTAATAGGGACTGGCTAATAGAGGCCCAATCCCTTGAGTATGAATGATACTTGAGAACTTGTTATGGTTGAGTTGTTTTACCTGTGTCTGACTCTCTGAGATGCCATTTGAGGTTTTCTTGCCAAAGATACTGGAGTAGTTTGTCATTTCCTTCTCCAACCCACATTATAGATGAGGAAACTGAGGCATGCAGGATTAGGTGACTTCCCCTGGAAATTATGCTCTGGTTGGAGGTTAAGTGAGAATATGGGATATTGCTGTACCTTAGCTCTTGATAGATCTTCTCAGGAACTTTGTAAAAACCAAGGGAATAGCAATGATATGGAGGGCTATCAAGTGGGCAAAATTATATAGTAGTGCTAATCATTGTTTAAATGATATTAGGGAGATAACTGACCAATCAATATCGCAACAAATATATGTGATGCAGGCTTAGGAGAAAATATTTTCCTTGAGAAAAATATCCCAACATTTTAGGATTAGCCCTAGAAATCTGAGGGGAATGATAGTATTCTTCTAGGTTCCCCAACTGCTAGTCTTAGTTTACATTGGGAGGAAAATCAGACTAGAAGTAAGCACTTTAAGATTTGAAAAGAACATTTCATTCAAATTCATTAAGCAACTACTAGGTGTTTTACAGAATTTTGTTCTATTTATTATTTCATTTGAGTCTCATAATTACCTGTGATAGTAGTTCTCTCATTTTTTCCTCATTTTCACTGATGAATAAACTGAGGTTGAGAGGTTAAATCATTCCCCCAAGCTCACTGGAACAGAATTCAAACTCAGGTGTAACTGATGCCAAATTCAGCCTTCTATCTGCCACGTACCCTACCTGCCTTTCACTTAACATCAGAAATTAAGTAGCAGGCCCAGGGAATAATAAAAGTTGGAGATACGCAAAAAGTTGTTAATAAAAGTTGGAGAAGAGATCTGAATCTCGATCATCCTTGATGTCAAACCCCAAACACTATCTGTGCTAGTTCTGAAACAACTGCCTTAAAATAAAGATTTAATGCAATACTGGGATCCCCAGGACATGCATCGGAGTCCAGGATGATTAGCTGACAGAGGAGTGGAATTACTGAGCCATGATCTCCAATGCATTTTTGCCTACGAGAAGGTTAGCCTACCTTGGTTCTCACAACCCTGATGATGTCCATGGGGGTGGGCGGGAGGGAGAGGGGGAAAGCCTATCTGAATTAAAATGTTATAATCACTGAACATGAAGTGCCAAAGAATATCATCACCTTAAAGGGCTGGGATACTTGTGGTTCTTGGCAGGGAGATCTTTTCAAGGAAATTCCTTTAGCTTAATGATAAATAGTGCTCTGCCTTTATCTTGTACCTTTGTTCAAGAAGCTTGAAGCTTCAGACACTCTCATTAACCTCGGGGACACCTGTGAGGTGGGGAATGAGGAATTATTGTTACTCTTCAAATTAGGGGAATCAAAGCATCAGGAAATAGTTGTATTGTCTTTCAGGACTGGGGTGGGAGAAAAGAGTGACCTTTAGGTCCCATTTCAGAATGATGTTAGAGACTTCCACAATTAAAAACCATAACTATAAGTCGAGGCTCAAGAACCAAAGGGGCTTTGGGAGAGAAGAAAACCAAGGCTCCCAGAGATTGACTGACTCTTCCAAGAATGGCAGAGTTTGTATTTGAATCCAAGTCTTTTGACTATAAATGGAATTCCCTTTCTCCTGGACCAGTTAATAGACATGGACCCTTCAGACCTACTGCTTAGAGTTACTGGGCCATGTTTATGGTGATATTAAGAATTCACCATTGCATGTTGACTGATTTTTTTAAAATCATCCCTCTTTGAACGGGACTTTGTGCCTGCCCCCCCTCACCCCCCCCCAGCTGGCAAATATGTTTCCCTTTGTTAATCTTTAAAAATAAGCCGATAAAATATGTAAAATAAAAGTAAGGAAGTATCTGTCTCTTATTGGTGTGAAAAACCAGTTCCTTCCTCCATTTGTATCTCTACAAATGAGATAATATTTGTTGTGTTTAACACAGTACCTGATACATAGTAGGTGCTTAATGAATGTGTATTCCCTCTTTCCTTACAATCCAGTTACAAAGATCTATTTCCTATTCTTCTTTTGACACTGTCTCTACCCTTGTGCCTTGTGCTAATCACCCATGTCGTTCTCACCCCTCTTGCTTTTAATCTTTTTAGCTTCCTTCAAGATAAGCTACCTGAAGGATACTTTTCCTGACACCCTCAGCTGCTAGTATCTTCCTCTCTCCTATTATCTTCCATCCACTGCATATATATGTATATGTATATATATATATATATATATATATTCCTAGTTGTTTATATGTAGGCTTCCCCATTAGAATGTAAGCTCCTTAAAAGTAAGGATTGTTTTTTACCTTTCTTTATACCAAGATCCTAGCACAGTTCCTGGCACATAGTAAGTGCTTAATAGACATTTTTCTTAGAGTCTACTGGGAGAAATTTAGTAGAAAGGGAAGTAGGATTATAAAGCTAAATAAATGTTAAGATCTTTTCCAGTTCTCACAGACATAGGAACACAGATCTCGATCTGGAAGAGCCTTTAGAGATGATTTAGTCCAACCTACTCATTTAAAGTTGAGATATTGAGGCCAGAAGAATTTGTTTCTTTATATTCCCTTACTTTGTGTGTAGTATTGAGTTAGCTAAGTGCTAATACTTAATGAATGTTTGTTGGCTGCTCCCTGCTTCTATGTCTTCATTCTTCTACCCTCATAGAGGGGGGAAAGAGGGAGAGAGGAAACAGTGCTGGCCATATCCAAATGGGTTTTGGGAAAGCCAAATAGATGTTCCTGGCTTTGGTTTAGGGAGCAGAACACCCACCAGTGAGCGGACCATTGCACCCACATGGCCTAAGCCTGGCTCAGTGGAGCCGGGCTAGGTTTCACTTGCAGGAAGTGACTAATACCTAGGGGCACCAGACATTGTTTATGGGCCACATTCATTGGCAGTGAAAGAAAAATGCCTGGGGCCATGTCATTAAATGCAGATGAGATTGTTACTGGAACAAGTTTTTTATTTTATTTTTTTTAATGCACAATAAGTATGGTCAGAGTGGTGTAATGAAGGAGCTTTCTCTCAGCCCCACCTTCCCTCTCTGGAGGGACTAAATTAGTCATTCTCCCCTAAGTACAGTTTTCTCTCCCTTCCTCCACATCTCACCAACACTTTAGGCACACAGAGTAGAGTTGGCTCTAAATCTTTTCTCCAAGGATGCCCCAGGGATCCTAGGGATAGTGGAGACCCACTTACTTATTGAATCATCCAAGACCCAAGAATTACAGTTTAGGGCCATAGATTTAGGATCCAAAGATTACAGAATCATTGAAAGGGACCTCAAAGGTCATCATTGCAACCCAGTCATTTTATAGATGAAGAAATGGAGGTCCAGAAAACTTTAACTACTTAAAGGATCAAAAGTTAAGAGGTGGTAAGATTTCAGAGATGACTGAACCCATTTTACAAATGAAGAAACTGAGACCCAAAGAGATTTAAAATTTTGATGTTGACTAAGTAAATTAATTTCAGAATTAAATAGGTAAGCATGGCTATTAACCAAGTTGCCCTCTGTTGCATTTCAAGGGTCAATGGAAGGCATTGACTCTTAGAAAATAGGCGATGAACTAGCAATGAACCCTGATGCCTGGTTTGGATTGGGGACCCAGAAGTCACCTTCAAGATTACTGAGTCCAATCTCTTCATTTTACAGAGGGGGAAATAATCTCAGGAAGGGAAAGTATTTTGTTTAAGGCCACATGATTTGATAATTTCAGGATCTGAAATTTCATCTCTATGGGTGCTTCCTTCACATAGATAGCAATTCCTTATTGGGAGCTAGTTAAAAATTCAACCCCGTTTTGTCAATCTTAGTAGTAACAGTATTAGCAGTAGTGATAGTGGTGGTATTAGTGGTGATGATGGTGGTACTAGTGGTAGTAGGAGTAGTAGTGATGGTGGTGGTGGTGGTAGTAGTGGTGGTGATATTGTAGTAATAATAATGGTAGTGATATCATAATAGAGATAGTGGTAGTGGTAGTGGTAATAGTAGTTGTGGTGGTGGTGCTAGTGGTGGTGGTAGTAATAATGTAATAGTAGTGGGGGTGGTAATAGTGGTGCTGATGGTGGTAGTTGCAGTAATAGTAGTGATAGTGGTGGTGGTAGTGATGGTGGTAGTAGTGGTAGTGATATTAGTAGTAGTGATGGTGGTGGTAGTAGGAGCAATGGTGATGGCAGTAGTGATGGTGATGGTAGTAGTGATATCATAGTAGTGATATCAGTGGTAGTAGTAATAGTAGTTGTAGTGATGGTGGTGGTGATGGTGGTGATCGTAGTAGTAGTAGTAGTAGTAGTAGTAATAGTGGTAACAACAGTGGTAGTGGTAGTAATAGTGGTGGTGATGGTAGTAGTAGTTGTGGTAATAAATGGAGAAGGAGGAAGAGTAGAGGTGGTCGTGGTAGTTACTAGCATTTTTATGTCATTTTGAGTTTTGTAAAGGCCTTAATATGTGTTAAACCTATTTTGGCCCTCACAACAATCCTATAAAATAGGTATTGTTTTTATAAATTTTATAGATAATGCAACCAAGGCTGAGAGTTTAAGTGATTTTCCCAGAGACATACAGCTAATGTCTGAGGCAGAATCTGAACATGGGGCTTTCCAGTGAGCTATCCATTACTGTGTCTTAAGTTAATCAGGATAATCTTTAGAGAAAAGACAAATCATTGGATGCCATGTGTCTTCAAATTTTTTCTGGCTTTGAAGGATCGATCAGAGCATGCTTATTTCTTGAGTAAAGTCTTCTAGGACTCAAGAGTTACACCAGTATCCAGATAAGGCCCTGGAGTAGGATTTAATTAGAGGTGAAAAACACAGACCTCAGAACTTGAAAGTTCCAAGGAGGAAGGATTCAGAGTTGGAATGGCCCTTAAAGGTCACAAGTCCAGTCCTTCATTCTACACATGAGGAAACAGAGGCTGAGAGCTTCAGTGACTTGCTCTAGATCACATGGGAAGTATGGGGCAGGGCTGGGGCATCTGGCCCAACCCATTGATTTTATAGAAAAGGAAATAACCTTGGGCTAATTCAGTTGTGCAGTGCAATATTTCCTGAATATTGGATCCTGTGAACCCTTTAATTCTACATCTTAGATGGTTATTTTTTAAAATAGAGATTCTGAAATAAAATTTCAATGTCAATATTTTTATTATAAAATACAAAATATTAAATTATGGAAATATCAAAGTTATTTCACACACAATAATTTTTAAAAGCATGAAAATAGTGTGGATTTTCCATTTTGTGCTCAATTTTCCCATCCCTGCTTTGCACTGAAGGCATTCTGTACCTCTCAGAATCTAAAAATTCAAGCACTTGTAATAATAATAAGAAAGACAAAAACAGTCAATTTAATGGATTTGAAAATGTTAGTCATATTTGATAGGTGCTATCAACATATTTCAAATGCTGATTATAAATTCTGATATTGTAATTCCTGTAGAAAAAAACTATTTTTTGCTGATTTTTTTCTTTTTTCTTTTTTGATAAATATTCTGTTATATGAGATAGTTCTCTGGGAAGGAATATGTAAAGGGAAATTTAGGTGACATAAAACAAAAGATATCAATAAAAATAGCTTTTCAAAAGGAAAAATAATTTCGTATAGATAGTCTAGAGAATGCTGATCATTTAATTCCCTTTCTTTGAACAATCTAGAATTCGGATGGTTGAAAATTATTTTAAAACATAACAAGTCTATGACTTTATTGGTTTAAGAAATGCATCATTCTTGAATGTTTAAATTTAAACAAAATTAAATGTAGAATTTAAACCCAGGCTTCCATAATCTGAGCCAACAGATATGGCCTAAGGTTTTCATACTTAACTTCTCTGTATTCCTAGAAGACTCAGGCTATTGCAGTGACCCTTAGAGAATCATTTATGGTAGAATAGAGATCCTTCAGTATTTTTTTTTTCAATCACATGTAAAAAAGTTAACATTCATTTAGAAAAAATTTTGAGTTCCAAATTCTCTCCCTCTCCCTCATTACATTTCCCCCTCCTTGAAAAGGCAAGCAATTTGATATGGATTAAACATGTGCACTCATGCAAAACATTTCCATATTAGTCATGTTACAAAAGAAAAAAAAATCAAGAAAAACAAAGTTTGAAAGTATGCTTCAGTCTGCATTCAGCCTCCATCATTTCTTTCACTAGAGATGGATAATATTTTTTACCATAAGTCCTTCAGAATTATCTTGGATCATTCTATTGATGAGAAGAACGGTCTATCATAGTTGATCATTATATAGTGTCGCTATTACTATGTACAATGTTTTTCTGGTTCTGCTCACTCTCTGTATCAGTTCATGTAAATCTTGCCCGGTTTTTCTAAAACCGTACTATTTATCATTTCTTATAGCATAATAGTATTCCATCCCAATCATATACAACAACTTTTCAGCCATTACCCAACTGATAGACATCCCCTCCATTTCCAATTCTTTGTCATCATTTTTGTACATATAGGCCTTTTCCTTTTTATTTGATCTGTGGTATTCAGATCTAGTATTGTATTGCTGGGTCAAAGGATGTTCAGAGTTTTATAGCCCTTTGGGCATAGTTCCAAATTGCTCTTTAGAATGGTTGGATCAGTTCGTTTTATCAGAAATGCATTAGTATCCTTATTTTTCCATATCATATTCAGCATTTGTTATTTTTCTTTTCTGTCATGTTAGCCATTCTGATAAATCCGAAATGGTACCTTAGAGTTGTTTTAATTTGCATTTCTCTAATTATCAATGATTTAGAGTATTTTTTCATGGGATTATTGATCATTTTGATTTCTTGTTTTTAAAATCAAGTTTTCATAATTTTTTTTACTATTTATCAACTGGAAAAGGACTTATATTCTTATAAATTTAACTCAGTTCTCTATATATTTGGGAAATGAAGGCTGTATCAAAGAAACTTGCTGTAAAATTTTCCCCTCAGGTTCCTGCTTTCCTTCTAATCTTAGTTGCATTGATTTTTTTTCTGGTGAAAACTCTTTTTAATTTAAGGTAATTGAAATGATCAGTTTTACATTGTGTAATGCTATCTCTTGTTTGGTCATAAATTCTTTTCTTATCCCTAGATCTGATGGTAAAATTTTCCATGCTCCCCTAATTTGCTTATGATATCACCCTTTATGTCTAAGTCATGAAACTATTTTGACCTTATCTTGGCATAGCCCTTCAGTATTTGACTGTTACTGTTGGTACATTGTATGGCATTTTGCACTTTCCTCAAAATTTATTTTATTAGTTGTACACAGGATTATGGTGACTTGAGGAGAGCTCTGGAGTCAAGAAATGCAAGCATTCATTTGTATAGCACCTATTGTTTAAAAAAAAAAAAAAAAGGTTCAATTCCTGGGGTTAAAAAGACAAAAAACAAATATAGCATATCTTAGTCTTAGTATTAATTATAATAATTACTAAGTGTTTTAGAGTCATTATCTCATTTGATGCTCATAAGAGGCCTGGAAGATAAATGTTATCATTATTTGCACTTTACAGATAAGGAAACTGAGACAAATAAATCCTAAGTTATTTGGCCAGGGTTACACAGCTACTAAGTGTTTGAAGCCAGATTTGAATTCAGATCCTTCCGACTCTAGGACCTGTTGCTCTATCCATTGCACCACCAGTTATCCAACTTAAAAATGAATGAACTTTTCAGCTTTAATAACTTAACCTACTGTAGCCAGATGGCATAATCAATAGAGTGCCAGGCCTGGGGTCAGGAAGATCTGAGTTCAAATTTGGCAATAAACATTTGCTAGCTGTGTGAACCTTTGCAAATCACTTAACACCTGCCTGCCTCAGTTTCCTCAACTGTAAAATGAGGATATTAATAGCATCTACCTCTCACGATTGTTATGAAGATAAAATTATATAATAATTATAAACACTTAGCACAGTCCCTGACACAATGATAAAATGCTTGTTTTCTTCCTTTTTAAATTGGTATGTTGCTATTTGATAAGCTTATATGATAAACTAATAGCTTAAAGCTAAGACTTTTAGAATATCTTTAAGGCTTACTTCATTTTATCAGAAACCAATATGAGAATTTGGAGAAAAATAAGTAAGAAATATATGCACAGTATGCCCAAAACAATTTCTGTAATTGGGGTACCTCATCACTAGGCTGATCAAATGGCTGAGGTGGTGCTTGAACTGGGCCAAAGAGGAGGGAAAAGGAAGGAGGAGAATACCTTATTAGTGACAGGATAGAGAAACTCCATCGAGTCAAGAAGGCAGGCTGGAGTCAATAGCAAAGTTACTTCTTGAATCAAGATCTTTGGATTTCAGCTCAGTTTTATTCATAACACACCAAGTTTCTAACCTACAAAAGAAAGAATAAGGCATCAATAAGTGTATTTCTAAAAGGTAGAATTAGATTTCAAGGGTTGACAAAAGACAGCTTTTACAAAAGTTCCTTTTAAAGGAACCAGCACCATATATTTGAGCAGATTGGGTAGGATTATGTGTAGAAAACATTGCACAAACATTTGTTTTGTATGATCATACATATTTGTAATAGGTTTTGTTTTTCTTGCCTTCCTATTGAGTTAGAGAGGACAGAGAACTTGGAATCAAAAAATAAAAGAATTTTGAAAAAACCCTCTATGCTTTAAAAAAAAGTGCATAAAATCTTTGATCTTTTAGTTGGCTGACTTTTTTCTTTGCTAAAGAAATTGATCTAGGGAGGAAGAGGGGAGAGATATTTTGAGAAGCACAGATGATATAAAAACAAAAAATATCAATAAAATTATTATAATCAAGAATAATATGGCTATAAAAGGCTGCCTTCTCTCATCTAATAATAATATTATTACTAATGATAATAGCTAGCATTTATAAAATGCCTTAAGGTTTAATAAAGAGCCTTACAATATTCCCTTTGTTCCTCACAGCAACCCTGTGAGATAGGTGTTAATATTATCCTCATTTAACACAAGGAAACTGAGACTGAAAGAATTTAAATGATTTGTCCAGGGTCACATAAGTAGTAAGTGACTGAAGCATGATTCAAATTAGGGTCATGCTGACTCTAAAGCCATTACTTTCTCCATTACATCACCTAATCCCTTACTCTTGAATTGAAGGCTATTTTGGAAATCCCGGCACATATGTTCACCAAAGGGTTAGATGTCCAGAAGTCCATGCTAGCGACAACTGAATTTAAACTGAATCCCAACTGTGGGGCCTGGACTTGGGCCTTGCCCATACATCAATGGATCTGAATCAGGAGATTGGCAGTTTCCAGGGTAGCACTACCCAACTGGCCTCAAATGATGCTTCCTACAATCATTTCCAGCCTCAGCCTTCCACCTTAACCCCCAGCCCCAGACGCCCAGCTTAATGATTAACTCAGAGTTTACATGGCCAGGCTGGAATGCACAGAAGTTGGGGAGCAGGTTGGATCTCTGCAGAGCCAAAAAAAAAAAGGCTCTTCAGACCCTTATGAAAATATAAACTGACTCTGCTCTCTGATCATATCTTCCAAGAAGGGCAGTCCTACACTTCCACTGCTTTGACATCTCCCCCAAGTTCTGATATATTGACGCCTAGCTCCATTGGTACTCTCACCTATGGACACCAAACTCTTTGCCAAAAGGCACAGGGGACAAAATATTTATTTTTTTTAATTCAAAAGGAATTAAAATGGATTTGGGGGGGAATTTTATAACATAGCTTAACATTAGTCATTTATAGACAGTCCTAGGATGATAGACTTGAAACTAAAGGAACTTCAGAGATCACCTTATCCCAGCTCCGCATGTAATAGATAAGGAAAATGAGGCCCAGAGAAATAACATGATTTGCCTAAGGTCACAAAGTTATAGAGTTAATACTCAAAGAGTCCCCAGAGGTCATCTAATTCAATTCCTTTGCTTTATAAATAAGGAAGCAAAATCCATAAAGGTAAACTGACATAACCAGGTTTGGAACTCAGATCACTCTGACTTCAATTGGAGGAAAATAGGTTTAGAGACAGAAGGGGCCTATGGAGGTCATGGAGCCCAATTCCTTCATTTTATAGACAAGTAGAACCCATAAAACTTAAATGACTTACTCAGGGTCACACAGGGTAATGTGTGTGAGGCAGAATTGGAACCCAGGTCTTCCTGATTCCAAATACAATACTTGACCTCTTTTTCTACTGACCAAACAGCCATGATTTCACCTTAAGCAGCTGAGGTCACAGGAAAAGGACAATATTTTAAGATTCAAGAGACATGGGTCCTAAAGCATAAAAAAAATTTTATAATGTTGTTCCTGCCTCTCTCATAAGGAAACTTGCAAAAATCAAATGAGCATTTGTTACTATATTATTATTCATCATAACCCTCATAAAAGCTCTGTGAACTAAGTGTGAGTTATTATTTTTTCCCTTTGTACAAATAAAGCAACTAAGGCTCAGAGATTAAATAATTAGCTCAAGGTCATACAGCTAGATCCAAGTCTCCTGAATAAAAATCTCATGTTCATTTTTTCTAAATCTTTCCCATCCTTGAAATAAAGTATAACCCTCAGGGGTGTCCCACAATTGATGTTGATAATTCTGACTTTAAAAAGATCTTGTTCAATTTTGGTTTTGTATCTGTGACCAGAGGACCAGAAACATAATAGGTGCTTAATAAATGCTTCTTGTGGTACAGTGGATAGGGAGCTGTATGTATTTAAAAGTCTGGCTGATCTGACTTTAAATTATGCCTCTTGTAAGCTATGTGACCTTGTACACATCATCCTTTCTCATGTCCACTGTTTTCATCCATAAAATGGGGATAGTAATAGCACCTACATCCTATGGCAAAAATAACATGTAAAGTACTTTGCAAATTTTAGAACACTATGTAAATGCTAGTTTTTATTATTATTATTAAGTGAGATAAATAATAAGTTCTAATATCATAGATTTAGTGCTGGAGGAAACTCTCATGGTCATAAGAAGGTTCTACCTTCTTATTTAATTGATGAGCAAATAGACCTAGAGAAATGAAAGTGACTATGTAAGTTCACACTGGCTCGCTCTCTCTCTCTCTCTCTCTCTCTCTCTCTCTCTCTCTCTCTCTCTCTCTCTCTCTCTCTCTCTCTCTCTCTCTCTCTTGTCTCTCTCTTTCTCCCTCTGTCTGTCTCTCTCTCTTTGTCTCTGTCTCTCTTTTCTGTCTTTGTCTCTGTCTCTGTTTCTCTGTTTCTCTCTCTGTCTCTCTCTTTCTTTCTCTCTCTCTGTCTCTCTCTGTGTTTCTCTCTCTTTCTCTCTCTCTGTCTCTATCTCTGTCTCTCTCTATCTCTCTGTCTCTCTGTCTGTCTCTGTCTCTGTCTGTGTGTGTCTCTCTCGGTCTCTGTCTGTCTCTCTGTGTCTCTGTCTGTTTCTGTCTGTGTGTGTGTGTCTCTCTCTGTGTGTGTCTCTGTCTCTGTCTTTCTGTTTCTGTTTCTCTCTTCTCTGTGTGTGTGTCTCTTCTCTCTCTCTCTGTCTCTCTGTCTGTCTCTGTCTCTCTGTCTCTGTGTGTCTCTCTCTGTCTGTCTCTGTCTCTCTTCTCTGTTTCTGTCTCTGTCTCTGTCTCTGTCTCTCTCTTTTCTCTCTCTCTCTCTCTCTCTCTCTCTCTCTCTCTCTCTCTCTCTTTCTCCCTCTGTCTGTCTCTCTATCTTTGTCTCTGTCTCTCTTTTCTGTCTCTGTCTCTGTCTCTGTGTCTCTGTGTCTCTGTCTTTCTGTGTCTCTGTCTGTCTCTGTCTCTCTCTCCCTCCCTCCCTCCCTCCCTCCTCTCTCTCTCTCTCTCTCTCTCTCTCTCTCTCTCTCTCTCTCTCTCTGTTTTCCTCCCTGCCCCTCTCTCTCAGCAATTGAATTCAAATAACTTGCCCATGGTCACACAACTGGACTTCCTAGTTGTATTAAGTGTCTGAGGCTGGATTTCAGTTCAGGTCCTCCTGATTTCAGTCTTGGTACTTTTATCTACTGTGCCATCTAGCTGCTCCAAAAATCTAGCTCTCTTTTCATAATACTCCCACAAATTACCTAGTTCCCCCACAAAAGCCATTTTCTCTCTTTTGATGCTCCTTATTATTTTCAGGTTACATGAGAATATTAATTGCTTTGGGATTCTTGGAGTCAGGGTTATTCCACTAAAAGATGATATTACATTGAGAAAACAAAATAACTCCAAGGAAAGAAAATTCAGCTCCATAAGACATGTAACTGCTACTAAAAACAATTCATTTGGAGACAGAGAATTTGAATTCAAATCCTAACTTTATTACTTGCTGCCTATGTAATTTGACATAAGTAAATGAATCTCTTGGAGAATCACTATTCTCATCCCCAAAATAAAGAGATTCACACAGATCATCAAAGCCCATGATCATTATGCTAGATGACAGTTTTATGTGAAGTTCTAAAGAACCTAATAATAGCCAAATGGGAATTTGCCTTGAAAAAGATTTTCATTTTTCTGTTAAGGAAGAATTCCACTGGAAAGTAGAAGCTTTAGATGGTCTTAACCCTCTGTTCCTATAGTGTTTGTCATATATTATAGAGTTCTAATGACTCTATATATTGGGTGGTCCCTCCAGTATCAGAGATCTCAATCCTAACATATTTTGTCACCTCATGAAATTATTATCCATGGTGCTATATATAGAATGATGGATTATAAGTGAAAGAAAATGAGTTTGAACTCATCCTCTGACATTTATGGCTTGGATGGCAACCACTCAGCCTCTAGAGATCTCAATTCCTTTACTATAAAATGAAGAGAATGAGTGAGATGATCTTTAAGGTCACTTCCAGTGCACAGAGTCAGAAGACCACAGTTTCAGATTTACAAGAAATCTTAGCAATCATCTCATCCAGCCCACATTACAATCACCTGGCAAATAATGAGCCTTTTCTTGAAGCCCTCTAGTGAGGGGGAAACTCTCTACCTCCTGAGGCAGCTCTAAATTCATAATCATACTCTCAATCATCTTCATTCAACACATTGTGAACCTTTAGGATCATAAAACTAGGCTGGAAGAGATCTTAGAGGTCATTTAGTCCAACATTTTAAATTTAAAGATAAGGAAACTTGAGTGCCCGACAGTTACTTGGACAAAATCATACAGATTGTAAAGGTAAGGATTTGAACCTATGCCTCTTAATCCTGTTAATTTATGACATTTGCATGCATGGGTTTTTATCATCTCTTACTCTTTAATCCTTGACAGAATATTTTATGAAATTTTTTCATATACTTTTTCATAACATACTTCATACTCTTTAAACCCATTCTCTATTTGACATGTAAAAATCACTAATTACATATATTTGCCTTGAGTAGATTATCATAAAATAATAAATTTATAGGTAGAAAAGATTTTAGAGTTTGGGACACCTAATCCAACCCTTTCATTTTAAAAATGAGGAACCACATTCCAAAGAAAGAAAATGATTTTTCTAAGATCACACAGACAGATACTAGCACAGCTGGGATTCTTAATATATCCTTCTACTCCAAAGCCAGCATTTAATTCCACTATCCAATTCTCCCTGCCATTTGAGAACCTGAAGGTCCGAAAGTATTCATCCAACTTATTTTTCTCCATCTCTTGAAACCCAATAAAGTTGTGCTCAAATGCTTAAAAGCCTGTTGTGGAGGGAAAAGAATAACTCTCCTGCAAACATTACTAGTATTTGAGGTGATACTGGTAAAATCATGAGTAGCCTCTGCCTTAAATGCAATTACACACAGAAAGTGCTCCGTAAATTGCAAAGGATTATATAAATGTCAACTATTGTTGCCAGTTATCTCATTCTCATATTTTAAAAAATCAATTTCATTAATATCTTTTGTTTTTTATATTACCTACATTTCCTTTATTCTTTCTCCCTCTCCTTTCAATCTCATACAACAAACAACTTTTAAGAAAGAAGACAAAGATGAAAAAGAGGGGGAAAAATCAGCAAAATCAATCATTACATCCAAAGGATCTGGCAATATATGCAATGTTCGACATCTGTGGACCTTCCTCCCCACTCTGTAAAGGAATTGGGGAGAAGAAAGTATCTTCCCTTTTCTCTTCTTTGGAGCCAAGATAATTTTTTGTAATTTTGCAACATTAATTTTTTTATGATTGTGGTTCTTTCTGTTTATATAGTTGTGATCATTGTGTGTATTATTATCTTGGCTTTGCCTACTTCACTTTGCATCAGTTCATTGAAGTCTCTCCGTGTTTCTCTGTAATCATCATATCTATTGTTTCTTATAGTAATACTCTTATTATACCATAATTTGTTTAACCATTCCCCAATTGATGGGAATCTATTTTGTTTCTACTTCTTTGCTAGCACAAAAATATGCTTCTATAAATATTGTAGGCAACTTGGTGATGTCACAGATAAATACTGCTCTTGGAATTAGGACGGTTCATCTTCATGAGTTCAAATTCAGCCTAAAATAGTTACTAGCTATACAGACCTGACCAAGTCATTAAATCTTGTTTCTTTCAGTTCCTTATCTATAAAATGAGCTAGAGAAGGAAATGGTAAACTATTCTAGTATCTTTACCAAGAAAACCCAAAATGGAGTCACAAAGCATTGGACATGGCTGAAACAAATATTTTTGGTAAGTATGGGAATTTTCCTTTTATCATTGACTTCTTGGGATATATATACCCAGCAGGGGAGTCTTTCGATCAAAGGGTATGCATATTTTGTTCCCATTTTTTTCTGATAGGGTTCAGATAGAAATAGTTTTGGGATAAATTGCTAATCTGCTATTAATCTTTTATAATTAATCTCTGTAGACTATTGTAGAGATGAATAAAATGATGGCTTTCTAAAATTGGATAAATATTAGAATATAAATTTATCTTCTATAAACTCACTCACAACATTTTGGAGATAATTGCTGTAGCAGATAGGATAATAGTGTTAACACATATCTTGTCAAGTTCCAAAATGGTTTTGATTTGTTCCACTAACGTTTTTTATATTTTAAAAACATCATTCTCTATACTTTGAAGGTTATGAATGGTAATAACTGTTATAAATATTATTCTTTAATTCTTATGTTTTGCTTGGGATATTGTGACTAATAATTCTATCTCTGATGATATTCTGGATTCAGCTCAAGCAAAGTTTACTCATTGAATGCTAAAGGAGATTTGGGACTTATAAAAATAAGTATATAATATAATATAGCAAGGAGATTTGTTATCTATTCCTTTATTTAAAAATAAATGAGCTTCTGATGGATGTCAATCCACTCAATCAGGTTTTTCAGGTATCTGGTAAGTTTTTTACAACCTGTAGTGATATGTTACAGAGTTACTATTACTTCACTGCCTAATCTTCATAGATCAGGAAATCGAAGTTTTCTAAGAATACACTGTAAGTCTTGATAGCAATAACTTGATCCTGAATTGTTGTCTTAAACTCTTCCATTGTTAGACACAAACTTTTTTGACTTGACTATTTGTTTGGTGCTCCATTTCCAATATGTTGGTTGAGTTCATGCATAGGTTGTCTATCAAATTAGTTTCTTTGACTGTATTCTTTGACTATAGCTGTTTCATAAACTCTATCTAGAGATAAAACATTTTAGACTGTTTATACCTGATTTCAAGACTTTACTGCTGTTTTGTGGAGTGAGATCCATTTATTCATAAGGCATTTTCTTACATTTTAACCTGTTAATCATATGCTATGAGATGAACTGTCAACCATCTCTCATCTTCTTGTCAAGGAAGCATTATTCTTTCTACAACTGCTTTGGGATGTTAGCCATAATTTAGCAAACCTTATGCAGGTTTTTGTTTGTTTTCGTTACTCAACCAGAAGCATACATGCAGATTGGGTGTGTGTAGGCATTGGTCTATATACATTCTAATGTACATTAGCTCTAAATACATTCTTTCTGTTAACCTTCCATTTCAGGAGGCCATCCAGTCTCCTAAGATACATAGTTTTATTTTTTGCCAACTTTATGTAAGCATCACTTGCTTGGAGAACAAGTATAAATATTGTCTATATCCCTTGACTTCCAGATTAAAGCTCAAAGCCTTCAATCTCTATTCTTCCTCATTATCCATTAAGAATTTTATGCTTATGGGATGAACCAAATCAGTTCCAATGGAGCAGTAATGAATTGAACCACCCAGGGAAAGAACTCTGGGAGATGACTATGAACCATTACATAGAATTCCCAATCCCTCTATTTTTGTCCACCTGCATTTTCGATTTCCTTCACAGGCTAATTGTACAGTTTAAACTCCGATTCTTTTTGTACAGCAAAATAACTGTTTGGACATGTATACTTATATTGTATTTAATTTATACTTTAACATATTTAGCATGTACTGGTCAACCTGCCATCGGGGGGAGGGGATGGGGGAAAGGAGGGGAAAAACTGGAACAAAAGGTTTGGCAGTTGTCAATGCTGTAAAATTACCCATGCATATAACTTGTAAATAAAAAGCTATAATAAAAAAAAACTATTATGATAATTAAAAAAAAGAATTTTATGCTTATAAAATAGTCCAAATAGCATCTTGATAATGTCAGAGAAAATTTCTCTGTAGAGATTTTTAATGTGCTTTTCAATGGAATCATATAACAAGTTATATGATCATATGTCATTCAAATACATCAAGTGATTAATATGATGCTTGGGTACAGCTCCTTTTACTTAAAATATATATTTACTTCTATTCATGAATGGTATGAATGGGTTTAATGCCACAAAGAATCATAGTGGGCTTGAACTTTCTCCCTGGAGGATGCCATGTTTTATATCAACTGGTCTTGACATTATTGTTTTGATGGACTGTTTTGAATGAAGAGTTTTCCATTTGAACATCAAATCCTTCAGCATCCTCAATGTGCTTAAATCTATTTTTATATATTCTGCAGTAACTGACTTAGTCATGAGTATAAAGCTAAGTAAAAAATTCTGTGATATTCAATGACGATCTTAAAAATATTACAATACTTTTGGGCAGCCTGTCAACAATTACAGAATAGATCATGAGTTGCTCTTTATATATCTGTGTCTTTTGGGAATACACTTCTACTCATTAACAATATATTGGTTTTTTTCTAAATATTTGGATTAATGGTATAAGCTATACATATTTTATATAAAGCACAAAAATGCATAATTGGCTTTTATTAGTAGGAGATCACTGGAGCTCTCACCCTGGTACCATAAGAGCAGTCAAAGTCCCACCTGGGGTGTCTCTGAAAATGTCAGTCTAGTTACCCTCTTCCTCTGTAGCAAAAAGTATGGCATGCTTTCTCGATCAGATCCCAGAAGGCATGACTGGACACTGAGCAGAATTCTCAGATCTTAAGTGTAGTGAAAAAAGTCCTTCCTTTACCTTGGGATTGGTGTTATCATACAAATCATTCCCACATTCTGCCCAGTCTCTCACTTCAGTGTTAAAAAGTTTTTTGCTCCCACTGTATCCATGGCCAGCTCCAGTTGTCCTAATCTATATCTGGCCACTGGACCCAGATGGCTCTGGAGGAGAAAGTGAGGCAGGTGACCTTGCACAGCCCTCCCTCATTTATACCTAATTCACTTGGATGTTATGACATCACTTCCATGAAACATGGTCTTCTTTGAGAATGAAGGACAAACAACAATAAATGTGTGATATTCTCTATTAGTAGAGATAAGGACAAACTTGAATCACAGAAGAAGATGTTCAAGTACTTTGTTCATAATTTACACAGCACTGATAAGTATTTAAACAATAATTAAGGCTTTTGTCCAGACTTACCACTTTGAGGCTATTTTTATTATCATTTCATGCTCTTTATAATTTTTGGTAGAGTTCAAGTAGACATGATCTCTGTGGCAGGTTGCTTTCCTTCTATTATTCTTTTATATTTATATAGGAATAGAAAATAATTACTTTTTAATTGAATAAAAGCATTAGGATATTGTCATTATTAGCTAGAATTCAATAATTCTAATAATAGGAAGTATTTATGTTGTGATTTTCAAATATTATCTAATTTAAACCACAATTCTGGGAGGTAGGTGCCATGGTTATTTCCATTTTACAGTTAAGGAAACTGAAGCAGAAATAAGTTAAATGACTTGTCCAAAGCCAGGCTGCTATTCTTTGCCCTTAAAGGTTGCTTCTTGCTCTAAGTCTATTATCAACTTTAGGTGCTACTTGCTATTCACCTGGTTGGAATTTGGCCAGAGTTAACTTCCCCTAACAAGCATTCCATCCAGGGAGCATGAGGTAGTGGAAAGAACAGGGAATTTGGGGTCAGTTTCAAATCTCAGCTCTGCCACTTTTCATCTGTCCTTGGTTCTCAGTTTCCTCATTGGCAAAAGTAAAGGATTGAACTCAATGGCCTCTTAGTTCTCTTCTTTTTTTTTTTAATGTATCATCAACTGGAAGCTCTACCAAAGAATCACAAGATTAAAGCCAGCAATTATTAGACATCCTTGCTCTATCTGTTCTGAGGCAATTCTGCAACTCTTATGAGAATCATAGACAATATTATTATTAGAATTTAATTAAAATTGATAAAATCTAAGAGTTCAACCTATTAAGATGTGACAACATCGGGGACAGCTTCTTACCAGGAGAATGGCACAGCAAAAATAAAATGCCAGAAATGTGGCTACCCAAGTCAACCTGACTCCTTTCCCTTCCTTTCTTGAGCATCTCCTGCTCTTAAGAGTATGGATGAAATAAGAGATAAATTGACAAATAAGTCATATTTCTTTTTTTTTTCAACTAATTTCCTGTCCTCCATTCTTACCTTTGACAGGCCCATATGTGGAGGGTTCCAGGGTGCCAAGCCAGAACTTTCCCCAGAATAACAGGTGTCCTGTGTATATGGAAGGGCATGTGGGGAAGTGAATCCCCCCCAAAAAAACCCTCTACTCCCCTTCCCCACTCTGAAACTGACCATCTCTATTCATGGGACAGAAATGGGGGAAGGTAGAATGAAGAGGGGGAGAGGGTGGGGTGGAGAATCAAAGAAAATTGCAAAAGTCAATGGCCTGGAACTGGAGGCAGCCTCAGCAACTGCAGTGTGACTTTGATTCAACTATCATAACCCTGAATTAAAAATTCAGGCAATTATCTGCATGGCTTCCCTCTGATTAGGCTGAGCCCAGGGCCTCATTAATGCAGCTGCACAGAGGAAAGACATTAGAGCTTGTGAAATGGAATGTTTCTCTGAGAACAGGTTCCGCTTGAAGAAGAAGGGCCCAGCAAAAAGAAATTTCACACATTTTTTGAGCTCAGAGTCACAGGACGGCACCCAGCTTTGGGGCTGCCCACCCCGCCCGCAGTCTCCTCTGGCTTGGAGCTGGGTGAAAGCCACCTTTGTTCCCCAACCCGCCTCCAGCTTCTCCTGAAATTGGAGTCCATAGGGTCACTGGTGGGAAAGTATAGTGAGTGGAGATGAACCTAATCTGAAGGGGAGCCTCTGCTGAATCTTAGGATCCTAACTGATTCCCCATACTAGATCTAGATCAGGATGGGACTTTAGAAGTCATGTTTTTTTTGAGAGGGGAAAAATGAGACCCAGAAAAGGGAAGGATCACCCAAGCAATAAATAGCAGAGTCGGGACTCTATTTGAGAATTCTAGGTTCAGAACTCTTTCGGTTACCTCCCTGCTATGTCTTAAAACCACTGAGTCCAAAATCATTGAGCTAAACCAGTTCAAGGAGATACAAAATGAGCTGGAGGGAAAATTCAGCTCTTATACAAACAAAAGCTATCAATAAAAATTTATTTTCCGAAAAGTGAGCAGGAATTCCAAAGAACAGGGAACCGAGTGGATGACTTGTCATTCAGGGGATGGTAGAACAAGTTGTGATATGAGAATAGAATAGAATAGCACTGTTCTATAGAAAAGCATGAATATAGAGTGTGCTAAAAGGTATGGGAAGGCTTAAATGAATCCACAAACTGAAGCAAGCAGGGACAAAAAAACAACTTCCATGATGATTACAACAATGTAAATAGAAAGAACAAGAACCAGACAGCCAAAACCAAAGGTCAAGAAATTAAAATGACAAAGCTTGGCAGCAAGGAAGACACATGAGAAGGCCTTAGGGGTGGGGGACCACAGGTTTAAAATGCTACTTATAATGGCAGTTTTCTTTGATGGTTAGATTGCTTCTGTGCATTTTGTTCCCCTCTCTTCTTTTGAAGATTTTTTGTTATAAGTGATGACTTTCTAGTAGAGAAAGTTATACAGGAGGAAATGTGACATAAAACATGTGTGTGTAGGTATGTATATGCATGTATATGTAACATAAAATTATGATTATATTAAATTATATAATACAATTATGTGTATATATGTATAAAATTTTATGATTTTATTAAATTTTATAATATAGTATATATGTATATGTGTATAAAATTATATGATTATATTAAATATTATTTATTTAATTTATATAATGAGTTAATATTTATTAAATATATTTATTTTGGGGGGGAAAAGAAAGAGAAAGGAAAAAGAATAAGCATTTCTATATGTCGGGCACTGTGCTAAGTGCTTTTTACAAATATTTCATTTGATTCTCGCAACTCGAGGAAGTAGGTATTATCATTCCCATTTTTTAGTTGGAGAAACCAAGGCACTGAGAAGTGAAATGTCTTACTTAGAGTCTCACAATAAGTGTCTGAGGTCAAATTTGAACTTAGGCTTTCCTATATCCATGTCCAGTGCTCTACTGCCTGGGCCACTAAATGTCTATTCTATTTAAATGAAAATGAAAATGAGATGGATTAGAGGTAGGAGAATCTGGGTTTAAATTTCAAGATTTAAACCTCCCCAAATTACCTATGTTATTTTCAGCAAATTACTCATTTACTCTTTCATTCACTCAAAAAACATTTATTAAGTTTTTATTATGTACTAGGTCCTGTGCTGAACACTAGGGATAGGAAAACTACTCACGGAGTTCATATTCTAATGGGAGAAACAATAAATGTGTGTGTGCATGTGTTTCTGTTATTTGTCCTTCATTATGACACATATGAGTTGGACTGAAGTGAGGAAGGGCTGTGTGGAAGATCACCTGCCTCACTTTCTCCTCTGGAGCCATCTGGAGCCAATGGTCCGATAGAGTTCAGAATGAGTGGAGATTTGTGTATATACACATGTATCCATATATATATATATATATATATATATATATATATATACACACATGCATAAGAACATGTGTGCACACACCATTATTTGTATACATGTGTGTGCATTGTACATGTATGTGACTATATACATGCACAATGCACTGTGCTTATGAGTATTTGTCTATATATATTTATATACATACACATGTATGTATGTCTATAAGTATTTGTCTATATGCATTTGCATTTGTGTAGCCATACACATACAAGTATACACACACATGTATATGCATGTGTATGATCATTTTTCTATATGCATAAGTATTTATATACATGCACACACATATTTATGTAAACATGCTTACAATGTGTACGCTGTGCACAATGTACAATGCATGTGTGCGCTTTGTATGTCCATATATGCATGTTTACATACATGTGCATATTGCATATGCATAATAAGTACAGAGAACATGAATCCCCATGATTCTAGACTGTTTAGGAAGGGAAGACACTAGCACTTGGAGCAATCAAGGAAGGTTCCCTTTAGAAGATGACCCCTGAACTGCATCTGGAAGGAAGAGAAAAATTGAATGGAGTCGCAACAAAGACAGAGTGTTTCCTATGCCTGAGGGATGGCCAATACAAAGATGGAAGGGAGATGATATTCTCTGTATAAGGATCAAATGATTCAGAAAACATTTATTAAGCTCATACTGTATGCCTAACTGTAGTGAGTGCTGAGTATACAGAAACCAAAATGTAATTGTTTCTGTTCTCAAGGAGTTTGTTTCAACTCCTTCACTTTCTGGGCCCTTAGCCTTTTCTATTGAATAAAGGCCTTTTCACCTCTAAATATAGCCTCTAAAGTCATCTGTGATGCAAAAGGAGAGCAATCCTGGGCTTTGGTTCTCTCAGGATCTCTGAGAAATCACTGCCTGCCCTTAAGGACACAAATAGATCTTCATGAAGGACTAGGTCTTCATTGGCACAAACTATAATCCCATAAGGGATCACATAATTCAAATTCATGGGCATATTTCCACTGAGCTGGGGCTGATTACTGTATTTTACAGATTTAGAACTCCAAATAGTACAAGTTTGAACACATCAGATCCCTTTGTAGGATTCATTACTTACATTAAGGGCACCTTGCTGGAATGCAGAAGTCTGGGGAGGGGGAATCATAAAGCCAGGGAAATAAAGGCCCTGCCCACTTCTCTCTGTGTGCTGCATCTCTGGAATTTAGCAATAGCAAATGTTTATTAAGCACCTATTTGGGATATTCAAAGACAAAAACAAAACTTGCATTCTCAGAAAATAAAAACAGCAATGTCAAGCTTTCCAACTTCATCACAAACATATTTTTTTTCTAAAAGTAGGGTTTTTTTTTTAATCTTCCTGTTTTTACATTGCAGTTCTGGAAATATTCCATTATTCTCTTGAGATTGAAGCCTTGCTTCAGAGACAGAGAGAAAAAAGTTAAACAAAAATTCCAGACACATTGACCTAAACTGGCAATGTGTGCACAACCCTCCATCTTGGAGGAGAGGAGAAGGGAGACAGACTACCCTGAAATGAATTCTGGTTCTGGTTCTGGTTGATTTTGCAGGAGGGTGATTCCTATTGGTCATTAGGTAAGGAATAACTCTGAGAATATGGGTTAGAAAATTAAGTGGCAAGAGAATAAGTTCTACTGTATTCTACATAGAACATTTCCTTTAAAGAGTTAAAGGTATATATAGTCTCAATTATTAAAAAAAGTCAAATAATATAGAACAACAGGATGACATAAAGAATTAGCCTGAATAGGGCAGCTGACTGGTGCAGTGGATAGAGCACTGGCCCTAGAATCAGGAGGACCTGAGTTCAAATTTAGTCTCAGAAACTTACTAGCTGTGTGACCTTAAGCAAGTGCTTTAATCCTGTTTGCTTCAGTTTCCCTATCTGTCAAACGAAGTAGAGAAGAAAATAGCAAAAAATTCCACTATTTTTGCTAAGAAGCCCCAAATGGGATCATGGAGAATCAGACATGATTGAAATAACTGAACAACATCTGTATTTTCTCATTGAGCCTTCTGTGGGACCCAGCAAAAGGAATGGCTTGTTCCCTACCCATAGCTTCCTACCTCTACCAAGAAGGGATGGAGGTGCTCTCTTATTTATCTTTCTATAAGCCTAGTTTGCTTATAGAATTGTGCAAAGCTCCAGATCTATTTATTGTTTTTGTTCTTCCCTTTGCATTGTTGTAGTACTTGTTTATACCTAGAGGCAGATAGAGATTTTTTTTTACCTTAAGCAGGTAATTTCACCTCTGTCTGACTCAGTTTCCTCAACTATAAAGTGAGAGTGATAATAGAAGCTACCTCCTAGGTGTAAGAATCAAATAAGATAACATCTGTAATGGGTTTTTAAAACTTAAAGACATTATATAAATGCTAGCTATCTTTATTATGTTGTTTTCCTTGTTGTGCCAACTTCATCTTGTATCAGATCATCTAAGCTTTCCCATGTTGCTTTGCATTCTTTGCTTTCATTGTTTCAGTCATGTGTGACACTATGTATAACCCTTCCTTCAAGGCAAAGCTATATTTGCTCACCCATTCCCCAGACAAGAGGCATCTACTTTGTTTCTGTCCCTAGTTGCTACAAAAAGTACACCTGCCCATTTCCTGATAGTTCTAAATTTAAGAGGGGGAAGGGGAGGAGAGAGCTAGTTTGTGCAGTTTATAGAGCACCATGGGGAGTCAAGAAGACCCGAGTTTAAGTCTAGCCTTCAATACTTGCTATCTGTGTGATACTGGGCAAGTCGCTTAACCCTATTTGCCTCAATTTCCTCATCTGTCAAATGAGCTGGAGAAGAAAATGACAAATCACTCCAGTATCTTTGCCAAGAAAATCAAAAGAGGTCCAACAAAGAGTCAGATATAACTAAAATAACTGAACCATAAAAGTATGTGGGAGTTCTTCCTTTATGTGAAATTCAAATTGTCCTCTCTGTAACTTCAAGACAGCATTATAGCTAGAGTATCAGACTTAGTATTAAGAAAATCCGAGTTTGAATCTTGTTTCAGACACTTAGCTGAATCTTAATCTCTCAATCTCTCTTAGTCTCTGTTTCTTCATCTGGCAAATGAGGATAATGATAAAGCCCTGCTTCGTGGAACAGCTGTATAGATTCAACAGGACAATACCGTAAACCTTAAAGTACTAAGTAAATCCTTTTATTCCACCCTTTGGTCATAGCTCTACCTTTGGAGACATGAAGAATGCCTATTCTTTCTTCTACAGGACAGCCTTTTATAGGCTTGAAAGCATCTATCATGTTTCCTCTCCCTACCTACTTTGAAAACTTTCCCTTCCCTTCTCCTCTTCCAAAAAAAAAAAAAAAAAAAAAAAAAAAAAAAAGCCTAGGCTTTTTATATTAAGGTTTTGGTTTTGCTTTTTATTGGATCTGTGATTTCAATGGCATGGAAACCCCCAGTGAGAAAACATCTTCTATAAATGCACTTGCTTTGCTACTGAATTTTAAAGAGTCACTTGGGGAACTCTAAGAGAGAAGTGACTTGCTCAAGATCACCTAGCTGATATGTGTCTGAAGGAGAATTTGAACCTGGGTTTTTCTAAATCCAAGCCTAACTCTCTGACCATGACACCACTCCCTCCAGAGATTCTGCCTGAGACACTCTCATAGAGAATGAGGCTGTTGGAAATAGTCTGGATCCCAGATGAGCAACATCTCACTATTGGCAAAATATAAAGAGTTTTAGAAAGAAAGAGCAGTATCTGTCGTTGTCCATCAGACTTGTTCTAGCTCTTGTTTTCCTCCCTCTTCCTCTAGGCTAACACTTTGCAGCCTCTTTAGGAGAGCTTCTCTGTGTCTCTGCACCTTTCTCGTTGTGTTCAGTATTTAGCAAGAGACTCAGTGGATACTTAATAATCATGGAATGAGAATGATATTATTTTGTACTAACAGTGCCCTCTACTGCTTGGAGGCAAAGTGGCACATATTAAACGGCAGAGATTTAAATGAGGTCTTGCAGAAGGTTTGGAGTTCAGTGAGGTTTTTATGTTCTATAGAGAACATCCAGAAGCTCGATAAAAATATATCCAGTGATCCAGTTTTATCCCAAAGACCATTTCTCTGTGTTTTCTATTTCCTTTATTACCTATCACACCTAGCCTAAAAAGGGTTGGTCCAAAAGCTCTTCTGTATCTTAAATCACAACAAAAATAGTTAAGATAAAGCCTCATTCTTATAAGTTCACCATTTAGTGTTTAAATGAGTCATCAGCCAAATCAGGAATTAGGTTTCCAAGCAAGATGCTAGCAAAATGTATTAGATCAAGAACTCTGGAATAATCAGGAAACTCTGGCCTCCATTTCTTCATCTGGTTAAAAAAAAAGTGTTGGACATCTCAGGCACTTCCGATTCTCAATCTATGCCCTTTTGTTCCCATGAACATATGAATATATCAAATCTCAATTTTCTATCTTTACAGTTTTACATGTACATCCTTTCTAAGGCCACCTCCATTTGCCTACTTCCCCCTCAGTCCCCTGCTCAAGAAGATGATTACAATCTTACTCTTGTTAATCATCCTCTCTCTCTTCCAACCCAGTATGCCTCCCACTTCCTTTGGCCAATCCATATCTCTTCTCTATTTCAAAGCCTAACCAAGCTCACTTCTTCCTGGGAGTATTGCCTGACTAACCTTTGATCGAGCTTTTGATTCATGTCCCCTCTCTGCTTCTGAGAATTACTGGCTATTAAGTGTCCAATTTGAAAGTCACTTCATTTCTTTTTAGTAGCTAGGTGGCTCATCGAGTAGAGAGAGGGGAAAGTAACATTTTATAAGTGCCTACTGTGTGAATTAGTAAGTATTTGCTATGTACCAGGTACTTTATAAATACTATCTCATTTGATCCTCACAACAAAGAAGGGGTGCTGTTGTTATTTTCATGTTACGGTTGTGGAAACCGAAACAGACAGACATGAAATGACTACTTGGGATAACATAGGTAGTAAGTATCTAAGGCTAGATTTGAACACTTGTCTTTCAGACTCAGCACTCCATCTACCTCACCATGTAACTGTCTAGACTTACAGTGCAACACTTAGAATCAGAAAGACTTGCATTTTAATCCTGAATCAGACACTTATCTAGCTTTGTAACCCTAGGCAAATCATATACTTGCTCTCTGCCTCAGTTTCCTCATCTGTAGATTAGGGGTGATATTAATAACACCTAACTCAGACGACTTTTATGAGTATCAAATGGCATAACATATATAAAGCCCTTTACAAACCTCAAATGACTATATAAATGATAGTTGTTGTTGCCACTGTTACTGCTACTGCTATTACTGCCACCACTATTACTACCACTATTAGTACTATTACCACCATCATCATCACCACCATTCTACTACTAGCTTTGCCTGAAGATTTTCATCTATAAAATGGAGATGTTGATTCCCATACCATCTTCCTTATGACTTTATTAGGAATAAACGAGATAATTTCTATGAAAACTTTTTGTAAAATCTAAAGAATGATACAAATTCATGATGCTATTAATCTTACCCCTTTGTTTTCACTTACTTATTTCATAGTTAAGTTTTCTTTATGCATTTATTCGAAATTAATTTTTAACCTCCTTGAGAAAAGGTTCTATATCTTTTGTTTCACTTTTCTTATCTCAATTCTACCTTTGACATATATTAGCTGATTGTCCAGATCACTTGCTCTCTAAGTATCCCTATAAGGGAAATTCTATAAATATAAGGATTTATATAGCACTTACTGTGTGCTAAACACTGTGCAAAATACTCTCTAGGATTATAAATTGCTGAGAAGGTGCTGATCTGTATTGGAAAAAATTTCCTCACTTGCTGGATAGGTAGTGTCCCCATAATAATGAAATCAGATTTACTCAATGTTCCTATGACTATGCTAGGTGTTGGGTATTAAATAGAAACCATACAAACACATGAAGTAGATTTAATATGTACAGGGTAAACACAAAATTAAAAAAAAAAAAACATTTATAAGCACCTACCAAGAGCAGGCACTGCTAAATGTTGGGGATAGAAAGTAATTTGGGGGAAAGTGCTTTGTAAACCCTGAAGAGTTTATTATATAAGTGCTAGCTCTTATTGCCAGATAACATAATTTTTATCATGGATGAGTCATGTCTCAAAAGCAATGAAAGAAAGGAAAGGTTGGGGTGGAGTACAGAAGAGAGGGAAATATATCAAAAAATGATTATATTAAACAAAAGGCATCATTAATTTTTTTTCAAAAGTAATGTAACAAGATTTCATCAGAAAAGAAGATGGGCTAGTCTCCTAGCAAGAGGGAATAGACCTTGTTATGATCACTTTTATCTCAAAGATTTGATATGAACAGCAAGATAACCCTCCTGAAAAATTGAAAACTTTTAAATTAGTGCCTATTTATTGAAAAATCAGTTGTTGTATTTATGTATCCTCAGTATCATTTCCATGTCAATTGGGAGCCTCTTGGACAATAAAAAGGAAGATCAAGTGATATATGTCACACAAATGATTGATACCTATATAGTGTCAAAAGGCATTCTATATAAACTGTTTTGCAAATCTTAAAATTGTATACAAATATCATCTATTATATCAAAAAAAAGGATTCCAATAATCTGAATAGACCTCCCAAGGAGTTATAGGAAGGAACAGGCAAGAATCAAATTGGATTGGAAGGTGTTTACGGATAACTTATGTTCTGCTTCATGCCCACATGCATAGTATCACAGAGCCATCAAGATATCATCATTATCCTCATCATCATTACCTTTATCTCATTCTCATATGTTTAATGGAGTTCAAATAGAAATTATCTGAAAACAAGTCACCACCTTACTCTTTTAAAAAAAAAACATATTTAATGATTTACAGATGATTAATCTTGTTGATAAAATGATGACATTTTTATAAATGAATGAGTATTGAAAAGCAGGCTTATATTCACTATACTCCCTGAGAATATCTTAAGGACAATCCCAGGAGCAGAGAGGGGACTCTTGTTTACATTATCAATAACTGTAACAACAACAGCAGGAATAGATAAATAATCTTGCTTTCCCCACTCATACATAGCATTGGTCCATAAAAAAAATTTTTTTAAGAACAATTCCTAATAGATGCTACCATACCAAAACTAATAACCTCCAATTATACACAAAGAAAAGCTTTTAAAATATAGAGACCTAAAGTAAAATCATGTGGCAACAAGATAAGGCACATGTTGTCCCTGTCCTCCTATCTGCTACTGCAGGTATCCCAAAGATAATTTCAGTGAATCCATAGAAGATCACTTTATGACTCAATACTCTATATTATAAAAAATCAATAATTTTATTTGCCTTTATAGTAGTCCATAAAACATTAAAAATAAGATAGTATAACTATAGTAGGATATTGACTTGTGTTCAATGAATTAACCAATAAGCATCTATTAAATTACTAATCCATGCTCAAAAAGAAAAGCAAAAACAATCCCTGCCTTCAAGGAACTTACATTCTAATAATATGTACTATCTCTACATGGGACCATACAAGAAAAATATAGTGGAGGTTGGAGGCAGTCTTAGATAGGAAGCCGCTAGCAGTTAGGGGGACTGGAAAAGAGTCATGGATTAGGAAGAAGAATATTCCAGGCATGGGAGACAACCAGTATGAAGGTGCAGAAAATAGAAATAATGAAGTGTTGTATATGAGGGACAGTCAATCGGTTTGCTTCAATGTCCCATAGAGTGATGGAGAATAACAATGTAGAGAACTGGAAAGTAAGACCATTTCTGAGTCCCATTCAAAAACAATGAGTTCATAAATAGTATCACAATCATAAACCATGCAAGTACTTATAAACAATGGGTTTCTTGAAAACACTTTCTGATATTTAAAATTAAATAGTTCTTGCTCTAAAAACTTGGTCTATGGGCTGACATTTTCACCTGAGTGATCTTACCAAAGATGCAGCCTTTGAATGAGTTACTGTTGAATAAAGATTAGCTTTGTAGAATAGAAATCTAAGGAAATATTTCTCCCTCAAAGACTGTTGTGCCAAGAAACTGGAAATTGAGTGGATGCCCATCAATTGGAGAATGGCTGAATAAATTATGGTATATGAATGTCATGAAATATTATTGTTCTGTAAGAAACGACCAACAGAATGATTTCTGAGAGGCATGGAGAGACCTACGTGAACTGATGCTAGATGAAATTAGCAGAACTAGGAGATCATTATACATGGCAACAAGACTATATGACAATCAATTCTAATGGACGTGGTTCTCTTCAAGAATGAGATGATTCAACCAATTCCAATTGTTCAGTGATGAACAGTTACACCCAGAGAGAGAACCATGGGAACAAAGTGTGGAATACAACATAGCATTCTCACTCTCTCTGTTGTTATTTGCTTGCATTTTGTTTTCTTTCTCAGTTTTTCTTTTTCTTCCTTCTTGATCTGATTTTTCTTGTGCAGCAAGATAATATGTATTTTAACATATTTAACATGTATTGGACTACCTGATAGCTAGGGAAGGGGGTGAGGGGAAAGAGGGGAAAATTTAGAACAAAAAGTTTTGCAAGGGTCAATATTGGAAAAATTACCCATGCCTATGTTTTGTAAATAAAAAGTTTTAATTTTTAAAAACTGTTATGTCAGAGCCTTCTGGCTTCTCATTCACTTAACTCAATGACATTGATTAATTCCATAGGCTCATCAGCCCAAAGGAGATCTTAAGGATTTACTGTAAGCAAAATCAGTCTATTCCATGGCAATCCAAGGAACCTATTGAACTCAAGGCAGAAAGAAGAAAACTGAAGATTTTTTTTTCCTTTCCCAAAAGAACTTGTGCTATTTAGTAACATTGACATTTATTTAAAAATCTGCACAGAAATCAGTTTATGAATACAAAGTCATTGAAAGAGGTGAAACTATATTTTATAACAAGGCAATGAAAGAAAAATTTTAAAAATCATGACTCGAAAAGGCAGAACCGCAATAGGGTGGAGTCATCAGAGCTTTTTGACACAGGGCACTAAAGTTTATATAGGGCACTATGAACATTTATTCCTTCAGCATGTAGAAACAACTAAAGATCTCAGGTGTGGTCAGGTGAACCACTCATATTCATGTAAGGGTGTTGAACTTCCTGTATCTTCTTGCTAAGTTAAATAACTTTTGTGATCCCAGAAAGTTGACTGCTTGTGTAATATAAATGCCTATTGTTGACTTGGACTGGAAATTTCCCAGATGTGGGGTGGGGGCTCTAGAATTATAGATTTTCCTAAAAATAATTCCAATGCATATTTAATACCAGCTTTTACTCTAGAATTTAGAACCAGTCAGCAGGGGCTTGTTTCCTGTCCAGCTGTTTGAAGTCCAGCAACTTGATAGGCTCACTACACTAGAGTGAACCTTCTGTGCATACATCAGAGAGACCTTGATGAGCCCACTGGGCTAGTGGCTTGAGTATAGTACCACCTAATGATCAAATTGTATATTACACTCTCTCACTAGTTCATAAAATGACGTATTATCTTTCTATAGGCTTGTAGAAGGCAGTACATGGGGTAGTATGAGGTGAATGCACTACTACAATGCACCAAGTATACACACAACCTACACCAGGGTCAGTGTGTCTCTTTACTTCTGTATATGATTCTATACATGATGATTTGATCCTTTCTTCTGAATTACAAACATTTTACCATTTCATTCCATTCAGAATGAAAATATGTGGAAATAAGCTCACCTATGCTTACATTTTGGACTCAGTTTCTTCTCTGAAATGAGGGAGTTGAATTCAATGATTCTTCAAAGACTATAAATATGAATTGATTCTTCATCTATATATATAATAACAAATTATATTTTCCTTCCATAGAAATGGAAAAGAAACCAGAAATCCCACCATACTCCTGAAAATTTAGCATTTCTTTTTATTATTATATCATGGCACTCAGAGTTCCTTGAATCTGTTTGCCGCATGAAAGATCTCTTAATCATAGTCAGAGGAAATGCTGCACAACCTGTTTCTAAATTCAGAACTTGATAGGAGCCTGGGCCAATGTCAGGGAATGAACCTTTTTTATGCTTTTTAAACTAGCACAAGTGAATGCCTACCTGGTGAAGAAACAGCTCAGAGAAGGAATTCAGGAAGTCAGAAGTTTCTGCCGTAGCTAGGCCCTCAGTGTGGGTGCCAGGTTCACACACCTGGAGTTTGGGTGTGTTAGGTCACTCACTGAGATATACTCTGTTTCTACCTTAATTATTTCCTCTTCTCTAGCTCAGGAGATTAAAAAAAAACATACAATCCTATTAGCAAAGTGATTTTTTTTTATCACTTTTGATTGGGATCTGCAATATTCATCAGAGAGATCTTGCTTTTAAAAATTTCTCTTAATTTTACTTTTTAAATTGGGTTCCACTTCTCTAGTGACTTCCTTTCATAGGATCACAGATCTAGATGGAATAAATTCAACATTTTCATTTTATAGAGGAGAAATTATACCCAAAAGTGGAGGCTGGGAAGGGGAGAACATTTTTGCCCAAAGTCACAGAGCTTGTCAATGACAGAGGTAAAACAAAGAATTCAAATGTCCTGAGGCCCGTACCCCACCATCACATCCACTTCTGTTCACATCTTCTTCTCTTACAGGAAGGCAAACTGTATTTTAGATCTGGTCTTCAACTAAAATATTGCTTCTATCCTTTTTGTATGTTACTGTCCTACTCAACAATGAAGAGTCAGTATTTCCCTATTGTGTTTAAATGATAACCCCCTGAGAGCAACATTCAAGGCCTTTCATAGTCTGATTCTCACCAACCTTTCCAGCTTTATGTCAAACCACCTCCTTTTGAGAACTCTATGTTCTACCCAAATTGTTTCCCCAAATTGACATCCCTGCCTCTTTTCATTTTAGGGAGTAAAATGCCTCTCTCCCCTGTCCCATACTTGAGATATTCATCCTCCATCTCCTCCTCTCATAATCTGCTTTCAAGACTACAAAAGCATTCCTCTAAGGAGAACATATGTTATAGTAAGAAAGAGCATTGCCTTGGAAGGTAGCCAGAAGCCCCAGGTTCAAAATTTACCATTGACACTTAGCTTTGGCAAATCTTCCTTATAGGTAAAATGAACAGGTAGACTAGATGAACTATGAGATCTCTTCAGGTTCTACATCTAGGATCCTATTATTAGGGCTTTCTTTTCCATTTTCTTTATTTGTGTACAAGTTGGAACACCTTTGGGAAAGCTCTTTGTGGGGGAGGAGGAGGTAAGCACTGAATATATAAATATTTGTTGAATCGACTTGCATTATTATTACTTAATAACATTCCTGACCCACCATCAAAGCATTTGCAATGAAATGTTTTTAAGGGAAGAGAGAATGGATTTATACCAAGTCCTCCATACTCTCATTCAATCCCTCACTTTCCTTCTTTGACTTTTTTTGCAAACAGTCACAAAACAATTGGCTCCCAGACTGGAACTGAGGTTATAACCTCAATATCAGATAGGGATATGAATTAGATTGGTGATTTCACTTTGCACAGGGAACCCACAGATTAGGAAATTCTTTCCACCATCCTCATCAGTGTCTTCTCTGTAATCTATAGTGTTAGAGAGTTGATTAGAGCACTGGTGTCAAACTCAAATAAAAAGGGGTAAGGGGAGGTAATGAATCCATACATAAGAATCCTTGCAGGCAGCATATTAATTTACTTCTAAGATGTAATGTTGCCTATATTTTGGGCAACTAGAGAGCCCAGTGGACAGAATGCCTGGCCTAGAGTCCAGAAGATCTGAGTTCAAATCCAACTTCAGACACTTATTAGCTGTGTGACCTTGAACAAGGCCCTTAGCCTAGTTTCCTTCAGTTTCCTCATGTGTCAAATGAGCTAGAGAAGGAAATGGCAAACCACTCTAATACCTAGAATTCCAACTGGGGTCAAAAAGAATCAGGCACAAATGAAAAATGACTAAATAACAATCTACATTTTGTTATATTTTTGTTTATTTTGTTAAATATTTCCCAATATGCAATGGAGAGCATGTTTGACCCCACTTACAAGGTTTACGTAAACTGTCTGAAGTCACAAAATCATTATCCAATATATGGACACAGGCCTTTCTGCCTTTAAGGCCAATAATCCATGCTGGTTCCCAAGCAATGATCTAGACTTTCAATGTCTTTCTCCAAAGTTAGAGAAAGAAACAAATTTCATTCTTTCTGCATTTTGTCCTGTGACTCCCTTCAACAGTTCTTTCATTTGATAGATAGATGGATGGATGGATAGATATAGATATAGATAAATAGATATGTGTCATGTATGTATAGTTTTTAACCTTTAGTTAAGGTTTAGTTAAGAGAAAATTGATACTAAAGTATAAAAATGATCTCAACTTCTTGGCTGCTATTATCTTGCCAGGACTCCCTCCTCCCCCCCCCCTTGTCTTTCATTCTTTCTGCCTCATTTACATAAATTTAATCCCTGAACTTTGATCCTTGCAGCTCTCTGAAATATGCCTCAGTGATGGCACTAATAAAGTAAAACTTCTTCTTTACTGATAATTTCCCAGTAACATGGACAATTTGGGCTTCTCCCACTCCCTGCTCCCTCCATCCACATCCCCAACCATTAACTTCCTCCTATTTTCATTCAGAACCATCAATGAGAGCTTGACCACAGATGAAAATCATGAATGAATGAATCCACTCTAAGCCTTCCAAGCCAAATACGATCTTCCCTCCCCAGGGGCAGGGGTGACGGGGATGGGGGACAAGAGACTATTAATTTCAACAGCTGAACTAATATGGTTGGCTTTCTTGTGACCAGTACATAAGATGGGGGAAGGGGAACTGGATAGGGCATGGGGTCTGACTTAGGAAAGTTATGTCATCATATTTATATACCCTCTGTCTCCCATACCTCAAATAACTTGCTTCTTACCTAGTTTTCTTTAAGGATCAATTTAAGGCTTGATAGTGACCAGTCTCAGTCTCTCCAAAATGATTTGGTATTGATTAAGGATATATTCTGTGTTTGCTTGGCAGAATCCCTGTTGTTTCCTCCAAACAGAATGTATGCCGCGGCACTTTTTTCTTCACTGTGTTGTATGGGATCATTGTACAACTTTGTCTATTTCTCAGTCTCTCTATCTGAAAAATGGGAGCAATAATCATGAGAGAGAACCAAATGAATAGGAATGAACAGAAGTCTGCAAAATTTTGGCAAGAGAGGCCACGGCTTACACTGATGGGCACTTTCCAGGGACATCAGACAGTTTAAGCAGGGCCCTATTTGATATTTGGCAGTTCTACTTGGGAGATTTTTCAGAAGGCTTTGAACCTGCCGTCAGAACAAGGGAGACTGTCTCCTCCGAGAGGTACTCCTCCAGGTTAGGGCTCTGAAGTTCTGTGGTCACCAAATAAATCACCCAATGGAGCTCCCTTGTTGCACGCCCTCCCCCCTCCAACCCTGCTGAAAATCAAGTGACAAGGGCCATGGGAGGTAGGGGAGGGAAGAGCAGAGGGAGGAGGAATCACTAAATGAGAAGGTCCCTGAGAGGGAGTGTGCTATAAGACACAATTTACCCTCATGGCCCTGCTCTTTAAAATGTAAATATTTCTGACTCAGATCATAGAACTCCCCCACCCAAAAAGCAGTGAAACCCACAGGGGAAAATGATTTCATGCATGATTGCTGCAGAGATATCTTGGAAGGAGGTGTTTCCCAACTTGCAGGAAGGGCAGCTGGAATGGTGGGTGGACTGAGTTCTTGTTCCAGCAAGCAATTCTTGTTTGCTATGGATTGGCCGGAGTAGGGCCCAGAGACTGGATCTGGCCTGAATAGCTGAGCATTCTAAGAGGTAGCCTAGACTGTTCTAGGTAACCTGCTCTGGAGTTCTTATCAAAGGGGCTAAAATGGCAAGGATTTGAGTAGGTAGACACATCTACACAGTTCTTTAAGATTTGCATGGTTCTTTCCCTACACTTAATTTAATTCACCAAACATTTCTTAAGCACTCTGCTAGGCAGCTTTGCATTATGAACAGAAAGCTGGCCTCTCAGTAAGGAAAGCCTGTTTTCAAGTGTAGCCTCTGGTACAAGGAGAGAGTTGTATTTGAATCATGAAAACCAGAATTCGAATACTGCTGCAGAAATTTATTGGATTCTATAATCCTGGAGCTTGGATTTAGTTTATAATCCTATAATTCTGGAGTGTCCCTCATGAACTATTTTATGTCCTGTCCTCTTTCTAAAATATAAGTTCATTAAGTCTCATTTTTATATTAGTATTCCTCAGAACTAGCCATGTGGTAGGCACTTAGAAGATGTTCATTCATTCATTCATTCATTCTGCACCTTCAGTATTCTCAGGTCTGAGTCCATGGATGATTATGGGCTAATGACTCATGTTATCATGCCCCTAATGAGTTAAGCTCGGTCGGTGTTCTCCATTCCTTCAGAGCCTCTACAATGAGAGTGTTAGGAAAGGCATCCCCTGGATTCAGGTATCCCCCTCCTTTTTATGATAGAGATACCCTCTGGCTCCCCAGGATTGTTGAGTTTCCCTCTAGAGGACACTAGCACAAAGTTTCCTAATTATCTAAACTGAATCTTACACTGTCTCCATGTGAGTCATCATCTGGTACCATTTGTTCATTTATACCTGGGGGACAGATACTTCTTGGAGCCCATTTCGCAGTCTTTCTGGCACTCCTATCATCCTGGACAGCAGGGAGTCTTACTTTATGAGAAGCAATGGGTGATTGTAATCTATCATCTTTGTGGACCCTGACCATTCTCTTTTGTAAAATGGTAGATTATCCAACCTTTCAATTACTTGGTAAGGGAGGTGTTGTTAACCAAGCCTGACTCAGTCCAGTCTAACAATTTAGGTTCAAGCTTAGAATGAAATGAGATATTTGTTGAATATCTAACATGGAAAACATACTCAAACAGGGGTACAGTATTAGTGGAGGTAGGTAAAGGTAAACCCCCATTCTTTCCCTACAAAAAAACATCCGGTCAGCAGGGTGTGGTAAATTGCATAATGGTGAACAGTTGCCAGGGCTAAAGGACATGGACTCCTCAGGGAGTAGCCTCTTTTACACCTTTTACATTTTAAGTTACTTGGAAATCCCACCAGAAGCTCATGCCCTAGCCCCCTTAACCATTAAGGATAGTTTCCTTGTTTTTAGAGGGAAAAACTAGCCTAGCTAACATGACAGATACCCTACTACTTATTTTTCCTTCCAATAGATAATTCTCCAATGACCTTGGCTTGTATTTTCCCTGGATACCAGCATTTTGTAACAGGCCTTTCTGTTTTGGCCAGAGTTCCAGATATGGAACTCAACCATTGCACTGATGCTTGTTTTCGTTCTTCTCAATTGAGGCCATAGCCAGGCACTGGGTTTCTATATATGGATCTCTCAGCTGAGGGCTGAACTTTAAATATTGTAATAACTCTGTCAATAAATACCTTCTCCCAAACCAACAGAGTTTGAAGAAGGTCACATCCCCTGCCTAAGCACCAATTCTCCAATAACTGAATATCTAGAATTCTGTTCTAGCTGTTCATCACAGCACACATGTATGATCCACTGACAGCTCCACTATGCCATCTTACCAGACATTGCCCAGAAAAATGGATAGACACGGAACATTTCAGCAGAACTCAATTTCATCAAAGTCATTTTTAGCAGAGTATGCAATTTGAGAGCAAATTGGTGGTGCAGTGGAGAGAGTGCCAGGTCTGAAGTGTGAAAAGAAGTTCAAATCTGCCCTCAGACACTTACCAGCTATGTAAACTTCAGCAAGTCACTTACCCCTTTTTGCCCCAGTGATCTCATCTATAAAATAAATGAACTGGAGAAGGAAATGCCAAACTATTTCAGTGTCTTTGCCAAGAAAACCCCAAATGGAGTCATAGAGAGTCAGACATGACTGAAAAATGAACAACAGCATGCACAAGAGACAATCATGCTTTGACACACAATAGTACAATGGTTACTGGAATCAAGTTACCTGGACTGCTAATAGAATTTAAAATAGAAAAAAAATTTTGCCAAAGGAAAGATTAGACCTAGAAAAAACAAAAAACAAAAAAGTCAGGGATGAATTGAGGGAAGAGAGGAAAGAAAGAAATTCAGTGTAGATCATGAATGGAAGCAGCTACTATTATTGCTGCTACTGCTGCTGATGCTACTACTACTACTACTACTACTACCACCACTACTATTCTTACTATTTCTACTACTATTCCTACTGTTCCTACTACTATTACTATTACTGCTGCTGCTGCTGCTACTGTTACTACTACTACTGCTGTTGCTCTTGCTGCTATTGTTACTACTACTATTATTACTGCTGCTACTACTGTTAGTGCTACTACTGTTACTGCTACTGCTATTACTACTGCTGCTGCTGCTGTTGCTACTGTTACTACTACTGCTGCTGTTGTTGCTGCTGCTACTATTATACTACTATTATTACTGCTGCTACTACTGTTACTGCTGCTGCTATTACTACTGCTGCTGCTGCTGCTGCTGCTATTAATATTACTACAGCTTCTACTGCTGTTACTATTACTACTTCTGATGCTGCTGCTATTGTTGCTACTACTAATAATTAACATTTTAAGATTTGAAAAATATTTTATATACATCCTTATCTGATTGATTGATATGATATGTAATAGAAACATTACTCATAAATAGGTGATGAGATTTGGCAGAAGAAATTACACTTTAAAATAGCTGTGTGTATATAGACAGACAAATAAACAAATAACACATCTACACACATACATATCTACACACACACACACACACACACACACACACACACACTTGTTTGTAGATACATACATAGATGAAACAATCTTGATCCCAAAAAAGAAAGGAGAAAATATACATCCACCTCCCTTTTTTTCAGAGGTAGAGATTACTATATTTGTATAATATTGTATATACTACATAAAACACTGAAGAATGGGGAGGAGGCAGATTTATGGAAAGAAAAGATGGTCATTGAAAGAGAGGGAAATAGCAAGTCAAAGTATAGAGAATGAAATAAGCATCAAGTGAAGGAGGAACTATAAGAAAAATGGGTTAACTGAACTAGATGGCTAGTGTTGAGGAGTAGTGAGAAATAAGGTTAGACATTTAATAAATAACTAGGGAGTGAATAATCGAGTGGAGAAAGCATTGGCATTGGTGTGAGATGGCCTGGGTTCAAATCCTTCCTATGATGGTTAATTAGGAACTTGAGCAAATTGTGGCACCCTTCTAGGTCTCAGTTCCTCATTTGTAAGATTAAGGGATGGGTCAGATAGTCCCCAATGTCCCTTCTAACTCTAAACCTTTAATCCTAGGCTTTTGATACCATAAATGAATACTAAGTGAAGGGGGTAAGGGAAAGAATAGATCATGGAGAGACTTGAAGACCAATCAAAGGAGTTTAGCCCAGATAAAGAATATATTAAGAAATCAGCAAAGGTTCTTGTGTGGGGAAGAACCATGATGAAATATCCATCTGGCATGGACTCAATTGCAAAGGAAAACAAGAACAACTCAGAGGTGATTTCAATCATCCATTATGAGTTGGTAAGAATGGAACAGTGGTGATGGAGAGGAAGGGCTGTTTAGAGCTAATAAGATAGAAAAGTTAGGGGACTTAACAATTAGATATGGAAAACAAAGGAAAAAAGAGAAGTCAAAGACAACTCTGAGGTTTTAAATCTAGAGCTGGTTAGACTAGTGGAGCCATTAAAAAAAATTAGATAACTGTCAGGGAAAACTAGTTTGGGGGATGGGGTGGAGGAAATGATTGAGTTCTATTTTGAACATGTTGTGGTTAATTAAATTTAATTGAATAAGTATTTATTAAGTTTACTATGTACAAAGAACTGTACTAGAAGCTGAGCTTGCAAAAATTGATCAGTTCTTGAGATCGATGAGCTTACATTCTACTGGGGGTTACAACATGTCTACAAATAAAATATATAAACCAACTTGAGAAAGAGAAAGAATAGTATAACAGTAAATTGGAGAAGGCATCATAGAAAGGTGGCACTTAAGGTGAGTCATGAAGGAAGATAAGGATTCAGAGGAGCAGGAATGAGAAATCAGTGAATAAATCATAAATTTGACAAGTTGTGGATGGATTTATTTACCAGTCAGAGAAGATTGCATGTTGTCTTATAGGTACAGATTGCCACTCTGCCTTCATTGAAGAAGTTCCAATGAAAATGGAAAGGTTAGTATAGATCTGAAATATTTCTAAAAGAAAGTTGGATATAGCAATTGTGATTTTCTGTGAGGATTGAAGGGAGAAGAGTAGTAGTGCCATTAATATAAAAATAAAATTAAAGGGAAAAGATTGAACCACTGTTAATTAACTTAATATCTAGGTCAGGATATTCTCTCTGTCTCTTTCTGTCTCTGCTTGGTTGTCTCTATCTCTCTATATAATATACATATACATATACATATATATGTCTCTCACTCTCATTTTGTGTGTAGGTGTGTGTCTATCTGCTTCTGTCTCTCTCTCTCTCTCTCTCTCTCTCTCTCTCTCTCTCTCTCTCTCTCTTATGTGGTGTGTTTCTGTCTCTATTTCTCTATCTCTGTGTGTGTATCTGTTTTTCTTCTCCCTTTTCCCTGTCTCTTTGTCTCTCTGGTTTTATCTTTCTCTGTTTCTATCTTTCTTTCACTGTATCTATCTTTCTGTCTCCATATTTCTGTCACTCTCTATGTCTCTATCTGCATTGCCCTATCTCTTTGGCTCTCTGACTTTGACTCTGTCTCTCTCTCTTTCCACCTCTCCCCTCTCTCCATCTACCTATCTATCTTATCTATCCATCATCTAACTAACTCTGGAGTCGAAGGGTGTAGGCAGAAACTGCCCTGCTTGAAGTCCCCTTTCTCTCCCAGTTCAGAGAGTGCTAATCTCCAAAACTGATGTTTTCCTGGTGTATGTATGGGAGGCTTTATCCTTACTTCTTAAAAGTATGTTTACCCTTTTGTATTTAAAAGTTTACTTTGTTCTCTTAAGCCAGCAAATGTGATAAAACTATTGATCAATGAACTGTTGCTCCAACAGCTGGGGGCAGGGAAAGAGATTGGGAAATATCCAGGGAGGAAAGATAGATTTAAAACAACTATGTTTGTTAGAAAGAGATTTCTGGCTGGGGGCTTGAAGTGAAAAAGGAGGGTCATTGATTTCTAATCACAAGTTCCCAGGACAGAGAGAATACATGTACCACAATTCACTAACAAATGAGTCAGCTGTACGAGTTGGATAGCTTTTGTTTTGAGCATTCAGACAGGCACCGAGCATTACTAGTTTACTAACTTAAAGGAATATTGGGGAGGTGGGGGAGCAGAGGGAAGGTAAAGGAAGGACTATATTCGCCTGTTCCAATAATTTCTAGTTCTATTTATAGCTATATAGATGCAAACTTACATATATGTGTGTGTAATATATATGTGTATACAGAGATAAGTATGCATATTCACATGAATGCCTGTATATACGTGAATGCATATTTGTGTGTGTATGTATGTACATATGTATGTATATACACACACACAATCCCTCTGAGTCATCTCTCCCAACTTGTTACTCATTCTTTTGCAAATTAGCTCCCCAGGGAGATTCCTACTGAGGTTTTAAGATCCATTCTGAATCTATATTCCAAAAAGTATAGCTTATGAGCCCCCATTGGTGAATTGACTTTTTTTTAGTTAACTAAAAGATACCATTAGCTCAAAGAAAAGGCATTTACTAAGATGACAGTAAAAATAGTAGTTACAGTAAATAAAATTGGGATGCACTCTCCCACAAAAAGCCACAACATCTGTGGGAAGAGTAGATACGTCTTTAGAGTACACTGGTAGTGATGCACTCATGTAAGAAACACGTGGCCCAGGTAACTCACCTCCCTGGTGGTGGAGGGCTTTAACATCCTTTCTCTACTTATACTACTCCCTCCAAGTGCAATGTCTTTTATGAGTGGGGTCACTGAGCTGATGATCCTGCTCCCCTCATAGCTTAACTCTCAACTGCTAGCATTAGTTCTTGTTGGAACCCATAGATAGGATCTTTCTCTGATTCCAGATGTCACATTTCTAGAAAGTGCTTACTAACCCCAAATGTCTGTGTTTGCATAGTTCTCTCTGTTCCCTCTTGGACTTGGTACCTCTATTATAAGATGGCATGACCAATGGTATATGCAAGATCCCTGCCCATGACCCCTGCCCTTTCTCCAAGGAGTAAGGAAGGAAGGAGGAGAGAAAAATCTCCTGCTCCTCTTGCAGCACACAGATCTGGAGCTTCTTGGAGCTGATTTTCTTTCATCAAATTGAGACTCAAAACTTGGAAGAAAAATCAGATTATTTAAACTCATATTTAAACACAGTAAATTAAATAGAAGATAAACAGATAGATTCAAATGGTAAAACATTCTGGATATGTGGAATTCCAGAAAGAAATCTTTTGGTGCTTCTTTATTCCTTAAAAATGTCTGTTAGCAACCAGCCACTACATGGAGCTGAGAAAACATGCTCAAGGCTACTTTAGAAAGAAAACCAGAAGGTCAGGCAGTCTTATATTTTATTTATCAGCTATGCTGCAACTAGGTTTTTAACTTTTAGATAGCTGTCTTCTATTCTTCAAATCTTTTGTATTTAGGGTTTTGCTAAAATCGTCAGAATCTCTGAAAAACTGACCCAACAGCCACCAGGACAGGTACCCATAGGAGTAGAACTAGATTGGACCTTAGAGGCCATCTGATCCAACCCCTTCATTGTACAAGTAAGGAAAGTCAGGTTCAGTGACTTGCTGGAGATCACCCAAGTAGCAATTGCTGTGCTGTTTTTCTTTCTATTTTCATCGTTGTGGTCACTGGGTCTATTGTTTCCAGCAATATTTACACTAACTACATTTATCTAAAAGGAAACAACAACAAAACAATTAAAATTGAATGTTGCTAATTATAATGATCCCAAATAACCCCAAAGAAGAGACGTGAGAAAACACTCGTCATCATTAATGCTTTACTCCTTGGAGGAAGTGGGGGGCAGAGGGTAAGAGGAAGCATGGGTGTGAACTCTTGCATATAACATCAGACTTTGATATACTGATCAATTTTCTAGAACTCCTTTTCCTTTATTCTTCTTTTTAAGTCCTTTATCATAATAACTCCCTGGAAAAGGAAAACAAAAGGGCAACAGTGAGAAAGCAGAACATATAAAAACAAAATATATCAATAAAATGTTATATAAAGACAATCAAAACTGGAAGAGTAATTGGGAAATGACTTCTACACTGCTCCCTCTCAACCTATTTGAGTCACTATTGGATCATCCTACAAAGGCTAGATGCTCCTCTGAACCTTCTTCTGATTCCTCAAACCCAGAGAATTGATGTGAATAAGCAGAAATCTCATAGGAAGAAGTCACTGTTTTTTTTTTTAATTTATCCTAAAATAACTTCTTTTCTACATTTTCACAAGTTCTTGAAAAGTATAAGTATTCCAGAAAAATAAGTCCTCCACCTTGGTTTCTTGAAACAAGTAGATAGAAAAAGGGAGGATCTGAAAGGAATCTTTGAGAATATATGGATCAATGCTATCAAATTAGAAAGGGTTTTTTCCCCCATATATCCAGTGCTTTTCACAAAGTAAGGAACTTAGCAAAGCTTTTCTTTTTTTCAGTTCATTATTTTTAGTTTTCAGTTAGCAAGCATTTTAGAAAATTAGCCCTTTCCACTCCCCCATTGGACAAATTAAATGAAGGAATAAAGAGTGCATAGTTGGACAAAACAAATTCCTACATTAGCTATCTGAAAAGGTATGTCTCTTTTTTGCATTTTAAGTACAACTCCCCTATACCATTCTTTTGGATTCACATTGTTTATCGTTACATTGATTAGAGTTCTGAAGTCTTTCAAAATTGTTTTTCTCTAGTAGCCCAATATCACTATAAATTGTTCTGTTTCTATTCACTTTGCTCTGTATCACTTCATAAATATCTTTACAATCGCCTCTGAAATTATTCATTCAATCATTTCTTATGGCACAACAACATTCCATTACAGTCACATATCACATTTCATTTAGCCATTATTTAATAAGAAAATATCCCTTTTGTTTCCATGTTTTGTCTACCATGAAAAGAGGTGTTATAAGTATCTTTGTACATATGAGTCCTTTTCCTTTTTCTTTGATCTCTTTAGGACATTGGCTTTGTAGTGATATAGCAGGGTCAAAGGATATGCATAGTTTGGTAACTTTCTGGGCATAATTCCAACTTGCTTTCCACAATGGTTGGACCAATTCACAGGTCCCAACAGTGCATTAGTGTGCCTGTTTTCCCACAGTCTCATCAACAAATAAATGATTCTTTCTCCCTCCCTTCTCTCCTTCCAAAAAGGAGAAAGAAAATAAAGGAGGGGGTCACTTCCAATATCATCCAATTTTTAATAGAGCAGGGCTAGAAATCAGACTTTCCATCTCCTAAGCCCATGCTCTTGCCTTTAGAATCATAAACTTGAAATTGGAAGAAGCCTTCTGGATGATCTGTATCCCAGTCACATGGGGAGGGATTTGAATCAATCTAGATCTTTGATATCCAAATTCAATGTTCTTTCCACTATACCAGTAGGGCTAGCCTTTCTCAAATAATCTGTCTATTCCAAAAGCCCAAAATAAAGCCAAAAGTAGACAACATATTGCCATTCACTTCCTTTCTGATTCTATATTGGAAATCAAACTGATTCTCTAGGTTGGAATTCCAATTCTTCTATTTGCTACCTATGAACATTTAATAAGTGACTTCACATCCATGGGCTTCATTTTTCTCATCTGTAAAATGGAGGTATTGGACTAAATAGACTCCGAGTCCCCTTTCTAGCTCTCAATCTATCATTCATTCTTTATCACTCATATGTTATCAGTAAAAGGAAAAAAAAAAAAACCTTCTAGGATCCTAGGGATTAAGGGATAAAATTATTTTATTTATAACATATTCATTTAATATTTTATTTTCCCTCAATGATATATAAAAACAGCTTAAATGCATTCTTTAGAATGTTTAGTTCCAAATTCTCTCCCTCTCTCCCCTCCCCTCTCCTTGAGAATGCAAGCAATTTAATATAAATTATTCATATGTATTCACGTGCAAAACTTTTTTAAGGGTCTAAATTCTTGAAAATAATTCCTTTCCTAAATTTTCTCTTGTTGTCTATTCTACACTCACAGGAGGTATGTTTATCTCCAGGCAGAGAAATGGTTCAGCATCCCCATACCCACCTACAGCAGAGCTAGAATGAATCTTCCATGTGGATGTTGAGCTATACATTTAAATAGAGCACTAGATAGAAGCTAAACTGAGGGTCTGAGGCTAATCTACGGTTTCTCCTCATTAGAGCTTTTATTCCAGTTTTTCATTGTCTGGGTTCTGTGAAAAGTGGAAAAAACTACTTGGTCAATGTTTTGTAATTTGCACCACCTAGTGGTTAAATTACCACAGAAGAAAAATGAGATTCGTTCCAAAAAATGTATATGATGTAATCACAAGTAAAATTTGGTACTCATTAACAGAGTAAAGTCACTTGCATTCTACCATCATGTATAAATAATATTTTATGTTATCTTCCCCCAGGAGAATATAAGTGCTTTGAAGGTAGGGATGATCTTGTATCCTTGTATTTATATCCCCAGTTCTCAGCACAATATCTGGCATAAGCTAAGTCCTTAATAAATATTTTTTCTTTTATTTTCCTTCATCCTGAATGCTTATATAGTATTTTAAGGTTTACAAAATATTTACAACAACCTGAGTGAGCAAGTGCTCTTTTTTAGTAAGAACTTGTGAGTTTACTGATATGACAGAAAACAACTGAAAGAAACAACTATTCTATAACCTTAGAGGGTTGGCTGGAGACCCTGAGATGCCAAATGACCTTCCCAAAATCACACAGCCAGTGTATGTGAGTGGTGGAACTTGAACACAGGACTTCTTGATTCCTAGGTCAATTTTATATCCACTTCCCCATGCCACAATAGTATCATTCTACAAGTGAAGAAAATGAAACAGAAAGGAAAAAGTAACATGCTCCTGACTATATGGGTACTAAATGCCAGAGAAGGTATTTGAACCCAGTTCTTTTCTGACTACAAATTCAATGCCTTTTCTACTAGATCACCCTGCTTAGTATAGAATTAGACTGAATAAATATGGTTTAAAATTATTAAACATTTACTTGTTTGTCATTCAGTCATTTTCAATCATGTCCAACTCTCCACGACCCTATTTGGGGTTATCATGGCAAAGATACTGGAATGATTTGTCATTTCTTTTTCCAGGTTTTTTGCAGATGAGGAAACTGAGGTAAATAGGATTAAGTGATTTACCCAGGGTTACACAGCTAGTTAAGTATCTGAGGCTAGATTTGAACTCAGGAAGATGCATATTCCTGACTCTAGGCCTGACACTTTATTTATTGTATGTATGCAAAGAATTGTACCTGTAATATAATAGAAAACAAGCTAGATGCAATATTTCACTTGCTACATTATTGCATCCAAACATAACGGGATTTGTTTGCTTGTTCGTTTGTTTCTATGTTTGTTCATTTGTTTTTTGGACACTTGCTCTAAGAAGTTAAATCACGGTAGAGTTTATACTGACCTCTTCTATGATGGTATTAAAGAGTGGACCCCAGAATCTTAGGCAGAAGTACAATTGGATGGAGCCAACCCAGGAATTCTCTCCTTTGGAAAGAGGCAATAGATTAGTGATTGGTTTCTGCAGGGAAGGGAAGAATTGTCTGGAAAAGATGGTTGCAGGATTTAAAATTACATGTCTTGGAATTATACGCACAGTGGGCAAAATAAATACAGATTAGGGAAGTGACTACACTATATTGCTATAGTGGGACAAAAGATCTCCACCCTGAGGCTGATTCAGAGATAGCAAATGAAACTACTGTGAAGATACTAATTTTCTTCTTATGAGTGATATATTAGAAACTGGATTTGAAATCAGGCTAACTTAAGTTTGATTTCTGGCTCTGCCTCTAAAAAACTTATGTGATCTTGGGCAAGTCCCTCCATCTCTCTGAGCCTCAGTTTCCCCATTTATAAAAATAAGAACCTTGGACTAGATAGCTTGTAGGGTCCATCCCAGTTCTAAATTAACAATCCTATAATACTTGGACATGGCATCTGGGGTCATAATCAAATAATGAAGGGGGCTGTGATAGGCACTACTTTATTTGGGGGAGCTCAGATCCCAACTGGAAGCCCCACTGATGTTTTTATATGCCCTGTGTCTATTACTGAGTTCTCCGAAACACTAAATTTCTGAATAGGAATTCTTCAAAGTGGGGAGAGGGAAATAGCCAGGACACGTGTTTGGGAAGCAAGGATTTTGTGAGATCCTGGTTTGATGCAGGACATTGCCTATAGAAGGATGCCATAGATCTTCATCCCAAAGGAAATGGTTGTTATTGGTAAATATTTTCCATTCTACCACTTCCTGGTGCTCCTTAACTAGGTTGAGCAGGCCAGTGGGGAATCACTTTCCCATATGATTCTGTATTTGCTTTTCACCACTTGTAGGAACCATCGGAGAGAAAGATTTTTAAATTGAAACATTGGATGTCATCTTTTCCAACCTTCTCATTTGAAAGAGATGGAAACTAAAAGTTAGATAGTTGAAGAGAGGAAATGGGACAGCCAGAAAAAACTCAGGTCCTCTTGACTCCTAACTAGTGCTTTTCCCACATCCCTACAGTTGCATCTGTGGGTTAGATTCTCCTTTCTATTTTGTTTAAATAAGATATCTACAGCTAGCTTTGGCTGTAATCTCAAATAAAATCATTTTTCCTCTCTGAATTTCAGCTTCCTTCTCTCTAAAATGAGGAATACAAGATGATCCCTGAGCTCTCTTCTTACTTTAAAATTCTAATACTTTGTTTTACTATATTTGTATAGAAATTGCTTCAGAGTGTCAACTTATCTATTGTGTGTGTCTCTGTATACATATGCAAACACACAAACATATATACATATATATTCATATACTGCTTATAAAATTATTATTTGTATAGTCTTGGATTTGCAGAAGTTCTTAACATGAGGTCTGTGAACTTTTTTTAACAACTAATTTTTTTTTTTTGGCAAGGCAATTAGGGTTAAATAAAGCCTGCCTAAGATCACACAGCTAATGTTAAGTGTCTGAGGCCAGAGTTAAACTCAGGTCATCCTGACTTGAAGATTGGTACTCTATCCAATATGCCATCTAGTTGCCCCTACAATTATTTTGATAACTGAATTTCAATATCATTTGATTCTGTTGCACTTCTATTCAGTTTATATTAAGTATTTAAAAACAGTATTGGTCCATAGCTTTTGCTAGAATGCTACCAAAGGGAACAATGATTAATGATTAAAAAAAAAGTCAAGAACTCTTGTCTTGAAGAATTGCCTGGGACTCCAGGAAAACTTTCATTGACTTGCACATGAGCATAAAATTAGTATATGTCAGAGGCAAGGCTGAAAACACTGGTCTTCTTGACTGCAAAACCAGTCCCATGCCACCCTTCATAATTTTGTACATAGTTTCCATTTATCTATGCACAGGCTATATCCCCCCAGTAAAATGCAAACTCTTTGGTTTTGTTTCACTTTTGCCTTTGTATCTCTAATACTTCATACACTGTCCTGTACATAGAAGATGCATACAGTATCTTTAACTAAATCACTAAGATCTATTTGCTATTTCTTCCAAAGATGGGGGAGTGTTGATCGTCAAGACTTTTCTTATAGGAAAATGGACCAAAGTATCCTGTGAGAAAGCTTCCAGGCCTTTGCCATCCTGATTGTCCCCATTGCCAATGACCTAGAGTGCATACCTGAGCAGCAGTGCACAAAGAAGAAGGGCCCATTAGCCTGGCTGTGACTGCATCTAAGCTGACACAGCACCAGGCCCCACGAGTTGGGAGGGTCATGAGCAAGACACCCATGGGACTCAAAAGGCTTTTTGTCCCAAAGGGCTGCTTTGGTTCAGCAGCTTGTGGATCATGAAGAAGTTAATCAGTGATCACTGAGGGATTAATTTCTAACTGCCCAACAGACAAGATAGTTCAGACTAGTGAAGGATGCAAATGAACTATGGAGCAGTATTACTGTGGAAAGACTGGGCTTTTCTTCTGGTTGAGAATTCCATTCTGTAGATTTTATTTCAATTCAACTCAACTCCATTCAATTCAACTAACATTTAAGTAGTACTGAGGATATCAACACAAAAGTGAAACAGTCCCTGACCTCAAGGTTCTCACACTCTATGCATGGACACATAGAAATATATACAAAATATAAAAGAAATAAATACTAGATAATAACTAGCATTGAGAAATCAGGAATGGCTTCATATGGAACTGAACTGAGTTTTTTGAACTCAGAATTGAAAGGATTCTAAAAGGCAGAGAGAAAGAGGGAGCAAATCCTCCTGGGAGAAGCATAGAAATGTAGTGTTCAAGCTCTAAGGGTTTTTCCAGGCATCTTGTCTAGAGAGTCCCCCCAACTAGTGAGAAATGGGCATAAACTTCATCTAACTCCAACCTCATATGTCCTGTATGGCTGTATTCCAGCCACTATGGTTCATATTTTGATGTCTTTAGTCCTCTTCTAAAATGAAGGAAGAAGAATACTAGCTCTTGAGCTGTGATGCTATAAGTATTGACTCTATCTGTGATTTCAATTTGATTTCCAACCAGAAACCCATCTAATCCATGACACCTTAACTCCTGAAGCCTAGAAGAAGTGATCAGAGTCACTTGTGTGATTCACCTTTAAATCACAAACCTTAAAGCATAAAGCACAAACCCATAATTATTATTACTATTTACTATTACTATTTGCTAATAGTAATTACTATTACTATCATTATTATCCATTATTAAAATGGGGCTTCATTAACTATAGCCAGGTGTGATCCCATTTGCAAGGACTTAGAAGAACAAAAGTGTGAACTCCTCTCACCATCCTGTGCTATTTGTGAACTCTTTGAAATCCAGAAGTCTGTCCTAAGCCAAAGTAATTTTAAGCATCTCTTTTCCCTAGTCATTATGTCAGATTTGCCTTTGAAAATTTTTTCAATTTTTTTTCAATTAACAAAAATTTTGTCCTCTCTTAGCTTCTCTCCCCATTAGAAAAAACAAAAACAAAACCAATTAACAAATATTTATAGTGAAGTCATATCCAGAAAAACGTATCCTTTATTCTGCACTCTGATTATGGTAACTCCCTTCAAGTGGATGGGATTGTAGAGAGAAAAAAAGCAGGTTCTGCTACAGACCTATCTACTTTGACAACTCCTTTCTACCCTCTCTTAAGTCAGGGGGCTAGTCTCCATCTTCTGGGAGAGCCCTTCACTTGGAAGGAAACAATTGGACCACTCTTATGGACCAACTTTCTTTGTGTCTTCTGTCTGGCATGTGATCACGTGTATATTTTCTGAGACAAGGTACTTTTTTATGTTGTTTAGTTTAAGTTGTTTTTTTTTTTTAAATCTCAGTGGAAATGAAAACTCTTTTAAGTAAGATATAAATAAGGTCTTTTATACAATAAATCACACAGAGTCCAGCCAGGACGTTGTTACCTGCCTGATACACTCTGGACTTGGCACCATTTTCAAAGCAGGCACTGTACCCATCCGTCTCACTGGGATCCTTTTTGATCTGGTTACCTTGGAAGAATTTGGTCAACTGAAGTTGCCTATAATTTCTAGGGTCATGGGAGAATAGTTTTTAAACTTATTACAGAGCCTGGCATATAGTAGGTGCTTAATAAATGCAACTAACTACCTCATCTGGAAGGAGCTTTATCAGTTGACTTATTCCATTTTTCTCTGGACCATTGGACTTCCTGAGACCATACTCTGGGAAAATTAATCCACTCATCTGTGAAATGCCACCCTGGGGCCATGTTGTTCTGACTGATCTGAAAACCTACCATCTAGATGGACCCCAGATTCTTGTTCTTGTTGACTCTCTCCTATCAGACTACCATTGTTCTCCCACTCCACTTTTAACCTCTGATTTTAAGAAAAGTTTTCAAATCTATTCTACCATCACTTCTAGAAAGGGAATGTAGATGGATTTGTCTTGAAATTCCACTTACTATACCTGCTCTTCCCTAACAACTATTACCCTATGTGTCATCTCTTTCAATCTGAATACAAACTCCTTGACTACAAAGACTGACTTTTTTATGTTTGCTGTTGTGGTTGTTGAGTCATTTTAGTCATATCTGACTCTTTATAAACCCCCTTTGGGGTTTTCTTGCAAAGATACTTTTCCATTTCTTCTCTGCCCATTTACAAATGAGGAAACTGAGGCAAATAGGGTCATACAGTTGGTAATTGAGGCCAAATTTCAATTCAAGTCTTTCTAATTTCAAGCCTGGCATTTTATCCATTATATAACCTATTTTCAGCATTTAGCACAGTTCCTTGTATATAGTAAGCACATTAGTTGATGCTTTTCTACTAATTCATGCAATTCTATTCATTCATCCAATGCTATTTTTTATAGTTAAGGAAGCCAAAGCCTGAAGGAATAATATGAAGTCTCTGAAATCACACAGGGAATATAGACAAGAGATCTGGAATTCAAACTGAGATTCTCTATCTTCAAATCTATTGTTATCTCTACTATAGCATCCTAAATGTCTAATAGGACCTATGGAGAGGGGGAACAAATTTTAAATTAAAAACTCAAGTGAGCTGAAAAAATCCAATTGCTAAGTGCTGTTACTCTTATTTGAGGAGCTTGGAAGGAAGCATAATCTGCTGAGATGAGAGCCCTTGTATCAAGACCCAGAGTGGCTGACTACTAAACATTTTTCATAATAAGAATCTATGTATTTGAAGGAAAGAGCTTATGAAATGATCTCACCCAACCATTCCATTTTACAGAAGAGGAAAATGAGACCCAGAGATAAAATGATTTACTCTGAGTATACAAGTATTATTTACCTTGAGTTATACAAGTAGAATGAGGCAGTTACATGGCTCAGTGGATAGAGAGTTGAGTTCAAACCCTGCCCCAGATACTTACTAATTACTTGACTCTGGGCAAGTCCTCACTTCTGTTTGCCTTAATTCATTGAAAAAGAAAATGGTAAAAACCATTCTAGCATCTTTTGACAAGAAAACACCATGGGGGGAGGGTGGAAGGAAGGAGGCAGCTAGTTGGCACGGTGGATAGAGGACTAGCCCTGAAGTCAGGAGGACCTGAGTTCAAATCTGGTCTCAGACACTTAACACTTCCTAGCTGTGTGATCCTCAGCAAGTCACTTAACCCCAATTGCCTTAGCAAAAAGAAAAAAAACAAGAAAAGAAAAAGAAAAAAAAAGCAAACACCATGTAATAGTGTGCTATGGTTCACAGGTTCAAAAAGAGTCAGACATGACTGAACAGTAACAACAACAACAACACAAAAGTAGAAAGGGACAGAATTAGTCAGGTAATGTGCAGGTAAAAGTTGAATTGGATCTCTTTAAAAATGTGTAACACTTTTGAGGGGTATTTTAAAAATATATTATTTACTTATCACACACTTTTAAGTTTAATCTACATTAATATTTTCTCCAACACTTTTTGAAGTTTGTTCAATCAACTAAATAATAAATCAAGTCCTGATTTGTAGGCTTGATGATTTCCAAGAGGTAAATACTCATACTGAACATTGAAAAATTAACTTTTCCAGGCTATTTAGAACTGACTGCAAGGCATCCCTAAAATTAGATCTCCCTGCTTCCCAGTCTAGTTAGGGAGTCTTTCTATCAAACATCTTCCCTATTATGGAGGGAGCTCAATGACAAATGAACAGATATATTACAGGAAGTACATTTAATTAACAATAATTATAATATAGTTTAATTAATATATGTTCTTTGTGGCCTGGTTTAGGGTACAGTCTGGGTCTCCCTCAGGAAACCCTCCCCTACTAAAGGTGTGATATTTGAGCAAACTGTTCCTTCTTTTTTTCGAAGAAAACTGGGAGATACCAAAAGCTACTTTGAGTACTTATTGGGGAAGGTGAGTAGTGTTGTGCTGGGAGTGAGGGGAGGGAAGGGAAAAGAAGCTAGAGGAGCCTAGAAGATGCTAGAAGGTTCTTGGATAGCAATTGACAACATAAGATCTGCTAACTTCAAAGTCTTGCCTCCTCATGGAACCTGTGACCATAATCTACTGCTCCCTAGCCCAGGCTTTGTTTCCATTCTCCCTTACAACTTGTTTACCTTTAGCTCCTAGAATTCCTGGTTTCCATAAACATTTAAAAGGAATGTGTGTATATGTGTGTGTGTGTGTGTGTGTGTGTATAGACATGTATATCTATATATGCACATGTATGGTGTGCATGTGTGTATGAGTATATGTGTGTGAACGTGTGTACATGTATATGTACATTTATTCTATGTGTACATGTGTATGGATATGCATTGTGTATGCACACGTGTATGCCTACTCCACCCTTCTACAGGCATTATGTCTTTCTCTAGTAATATCTGAGCAAATTGTTGTTCATCCTTCATTTTTCAAAAAGAACCAATGGCATCACAGGATGATGTATTGACTGAACCTTGAGTGTGGAGGAATAAGCCAGCTCTCAATAGATGACCTGTTGTCCCTTTTCCCCACCAAGAAGTTTTCTAAGTTATTTCTGGAATGGGCAGCACTTCCACTTGTCTTGATTTTGATTTCACCTTCTTCCTCATCTTCCCCCCCCCCTCCCCATGGAACATTTCATGGAACAAAAACCTTTGAGTTGGTAGACATTCAAGCATATATGCATGGGATTGTAGGATTTGGAGCTGGAAAGATCCTAAAGACCATCTAATCCTACTCTCTCATTTTACAGATAGGGAAATTGAGGCAGGAAGTGCAATGTTACTTATCCATGATGATAAAGGTTGTAAATATCAGAGACTTAAAGATTTAAAGCCAGGGCCTCAGACTCCTGAAGCTGTGCTCTTTCTTCTGCGTTATCTACCCAAAATTTATCATCCCTGAATAACTTACAATGCGTGAGAAAGGTTTTTTTCCCTTTGGCTCTAAGTACATGATCCCACCTTTCTAGGTACTTAAGAAATTTTGGTGGGTACTAGTCTGTATCCCAAGGAGATCATAAAAGTGGGGAAAGGACCCACATGTGCAAAATTGTTTGTAACAGCTCTTCTTGTAATGGCAAGAAATTGGAAATTGAATCAATGGCCATCAGTTGGAGAATGACTAACTTACGGATTATGAATGTTATGGCATATTACTGTTCTATAAGAAATAATGAGCAGATTGATTTTGGAAAAGCCTACAAAGACTTATATGAACTGATGCCAAATGAAGTGAGTAGAACCAAGAGAACACTGTATACAATAACAAGAAGATTATGTGATCATCATTGATGAATTTGACTCTTCTCAACAATGCTGTGATTCAAGGCAATTCCATTTGACTTGTATGGAAAATACCATCTACATTCAGAGACAGAATTATGAAGACTGAATATTGATAGAACCACATTATTTTCACCTTTTTTGTTTGTATTTTCTTTCTCATAGTTTTTTCCCTTTCATTTTGATTTTTTTTTGCCCAACATGACAAATATGGAAATGTGTTTAAAAGAATTGCACATACTTAATCTATATAAAATTATTTGTTGTCTTGGGGGGGCAGTCAAGGAGGGAAGGAGAAAAATTTGGAACACAAAGTCTTACAAAAATAAATGCTATGCTATGTTCACTTTCTTTTTCTTCTGTTTTTTTTTCTCTTGTAGTTTTTCTCTTTTGTTCTGATTTTCCTCTCCCAACAGGATTCATAAAGGAATATGTATTTAAAAAAATAAATGTGCTTGGATAACCAGAAAAAATAAGACAACAAAGTTTTTAAAATGAATGTTGAAAACTTTCTTTGTGTATATACATGTATTTGGAAAAATAAAATAGTATTGTAAATTAAAATAAATACATAAATGTTGCTGGGATGAATGGCTGAATGACTGTTAGTAGGGCAGGTTTTAATGGCCAGGATAATAGAAGCACTGAGTGGCTGCATAGTGGAAAAGAAGTAACCCTAGCTTTGGAATCAGAGGCCATGGGTTCAAATTTCCAACTCAGCCTCTTAATATTTGAGTGACCTTGAGCAAGCTGTGGGCAGCTGGGTGGGCCAGTGGATAGAATACTGGGTGTGGAATTAGGAAGACCTGAGTTCAAATTTGGCCCTAGACACTTACTAAATGTGTGATTCTGGGCAAGTCATTTAACCTTGTTTGCCTCCATTTCCTTATCAGTAGAATAAGCTGGAGATGGCAATGGTAAATCACTCCTGTATCGCCATCAGGAAAACCTTGAATGGAGTCATGAAGAGTTGTACACAATTAAAATGATAGGACAACAACCTCGAACAACCAATTCCTCCTTGTGCCTCAATTTCCTCATCTTTAAAGAAGGCTGGATGATATGAGGCCCCAGTTCTAAATCTGTGATCTATATAAGTTGCCTCTCAGTGAAGTCTCCAGAGGATCAATGCCCTGCAGAAAAAGTGATGCACAAAACAATGTCCCAGATGGGAGGTGAGTAGGGCAAAGGATAGCAAAATAATCACCTCCTTGATCTCAGAAAGATGATGCTTCTTTTAATTAGCTAACCACAGAATGGTCCTCCAAAACAATTCCTGAGCGATCTTAGTGGAAGCTTTCTAAACCTCCTTCCTCACTGAATGTATTGTAGGCTGAGAACCTAAGAAAACATGTAAGAGTCATTAGAAGTTCTGGTATAGATAGCTTAAAAAAAAATCAGAATGAGTGCTTGGCTTGCCTCTTTCTGGAGCAGCTGGGCTTGGAGTCAGGAAAACCTGAGTTCCAATTCTATCTCAGATACTGCCTGGACAAGTTACACTTAACCTGTTTCCTCAGCTGGGAAATGGGGCTCAAGATAGAACTAGAGCTAGAGAATAGCTCCTGCAATGCTAGGGCTAGGAGAATATTATCCAATCAAAGATGGGAACTGAGATCTTAACAGGGGAACAACTTGCCCAAAATAAGGAGCAGAGAAATCTGTAAAAACCTGGAGAAGGTAACTGGACATTGAGGGTGGAGGGCCTTGAAAGCCCAAGACTCTGACACTAAAGGACTTTCTAACAAGGAAATCTTTGGATGGCCCAGACCTACATACCCTTGCAATCGCTGGTGATAATGGTGATTGAAAAATCACCATTTATTTATTCCTGATAAATATAACAAATAAATATTAAGTATAAATTAATAAGCAGTTTCTACTGCTTAAGTGTTTCAAGAAAAGACAGGATTAATTTTGGGATGCTCACTCTGACTTGGAAGATTTGGGTAAGTCAACTGGCCCTTGAGTAGACTCTGAATTTAGAATGAGAGGAGCCAAGTTCAAATCCACTTCAGCTACTTGGTAATCTTGAGCAGATTACCTGCCCTCTGCCCTGAACCCTAGTTTTCTCTTCTCTGGACAGGATGACCTCGAGGGTCCCTTCTAACTCAAATCTATGACTCCATGAACATTTTGTGAAATGTGATCCTAGGTTTGGAGCTAAAGGAATTTAATTTTAATCCTCACTCTGCACTTGCTAGCCATGTGTGACTTTGAGCAAGTCATACTTTTCTGGGCCTAAGTTTCCCTATCTGTAAAATGAAAGGATTGAATGAGCTGGCCTCTAAGGTCTCTTCCAGCCCTTAATCTAGAACCTTTGTGACGTTATTACTTGTTACTAAAATAAAACTGAAAGGTGGCTAATGTTTCTGAAATACATGGAGGTGTGTAGGCTAGAAGCAGACGTGAAGGACAAAGTGTTGGCAAAAGACCACCCAATCTCAATAAAAGAGAGGCAGTGTGGGGCAGTGAAAATGATGTCCTCTAAATCAAGAAGATTAAGTCTTGACAATATCAAGAAATCCAATATCAAGTCCCAACTGCATTATCATGGTCCAGTCCCTTTTCCCTCAGTTTTTCCTTTTCTCGTCTATAAAATGGGCATCCTAGTAGCAAAAAATCTTAAGTTTCGAACTTGGAAGGACCTCAGAAGTCATCTATTCCAACACTATAACATCCCTTATGGGGGAACCAAGACTTACAAAGATGGATTAAATTGCTCAAGATTCTAGAGGTGATGATTAATCAGAACATAATTAAAACTGTAATATGAGTCCTCTGATTCCAAATCCAGCTGTTTTTTGTTTTATTTTAGTTTTAAAGATGATGATACTTTCACCAACCTCATCACTGGGCTGCTGTAAGGCTCTAATAAAATCCTATTAATAAAATGCTTTGTAATTGTAAGACAGCAATACAGGAAAATAAACTGTAAATATGATTTTAATTTACAGACAAGGGTGGCTCAGAACTTTCTAGTGTACTCCATTCAAGCCCGACACCCTTTCAAAGGTCACCATGGAGCTATTGAACAACTTTTCTTGAAATTATTCCCTCCTTTTCCCCAACCCCCATTTCCCAAAAATAAATGAAAGGGAAGAGTCAAGGATGAGCGCCCAGAGAGGTTTCCATGTGCCCAGCTCAGCAGATTCAGAGCTGACCCCTACAGAGTTTGGACTCTGACCTAGCACTGACATTCTCTCTGCTCAATGGTCATTCACACAATGAATTCATCTGTGTAATTGCGCCTCCTTGCTCACTGTCCCCAGTTAACTCCATGTTTGCAGGTAGATTCAAATGCTTAACTTGAAAAAAGCTGGGTTTTCTTCCATTTCAGGCTTATCTTGGAGGCATTCATGCTGGAATTTCCTGGGCTTACCTTTTTTATCTTTTGCTGGGATTGAGAGCAGGAGGAAGGGAATCCTCCTATGTTTTATGGTTACTTTGGGGAACAATTATGAGCAAGGATTCTTGACTGGTCTTATGTCCTACCCTCCAGGGCACAGATCTTGGGGAGCAGAAGTGACCCCAAGAAAAGCACAGAGAGGTGTGAAAAAAGGACTAGCTGTGGAACCAGAAGATCTGGCTTCAAATACTATGCCAGCTATTTACTGGCTGGCTGACATGGGGCAAATCATTCCACTTTTCTAAGCATTGATATCTTGATCTGTAAAACAAAAGGGTTGGGCTAGGGGCCTCTGAGGTGTCTTCCAGCTCTGAATTTTGGATCCTAGGTTCTTCCTTGTATGACTTTGGAAAGTCTTGACCTTCCCTTTTTCTCTTTATAAAATGAGGGGATTTGACTCAATGGTCTTTAATGATCATCCCTATATCTATGATAATGTACTACCCATATGACTTTGTCTAAGTCACCAACCTTGCTCTGGTTTAGTTTATTCTGATGCAAAATGAAGGAGTTGTATTGAAAGACCTCAAAGTTCTTTTCCAAATCTTGTTCCTATTGGTTAGAACCTAAGACTCTAAGAGATGGAAGTTCTAGAGTGATCATTTAAGGGCCCACATTTAAGTGCCCATAATATGGTAGGTTAAATGCGGGGGCTACAAAGATAGATGTGAGATATCTTCCTTCAGGGAACTTACCTTCTGTGGGGAGGGACAACATGCACACATAAGTACATACAAAATAAATTCAAGGCAATCTCCATAAGGAGACTCAAGAAGAGCTTTATATAGGAGGCAATGTTTTAATTAAGCTTCATAGATAATCAGAAGAATTCCTCATTTATTTGAAGAATACTCTGCAAAATGGAAAACTGTGTTTGGTTAATAACATGACAACATTGTGATGTGGTGGAACAACCACCAGACCAGCCCCTGGGCCAGTTCCTTATCTCACTGAAACTAATTTCCTCTTTGTATTTTCATATTTTAAGTTATCAATATATCCATCCATCTGTCAATCCAAAAGCATTAAGTGCCTATGATGTTGATAAACATTTATTAAGTGCCTACTATTTTCCTGGTGCTGGAAATACAAATACAAAGAATAAAACAATCTTAATGACAATAAGGTAACATTATAAGGGGGGGAGACAACAATATGTGTGTGTATACCCCACATACACACATGCACACACACATACCCACACATATATAATACATATATATGCACATATGTTCATACTCTAACTCTAATTCTAACCTTAACTGTACATACACATATATGTATATAGAAACACATGTATGAATATTTATTTATGCACATGCTGTTCATCCTTCATACCCCAATGGACCAATGACATCCTGATGTTGGGTCAAGATACAAAATGTGTTTGACCGAGACTGATCAGTCTAATAGAAGATCAGAAGATTCTACCACAGGTCAGTCACAGATAGTCCATCTGAGATGTCTCTGGATTTGGTCATCTCACATTTCTTTTGATGTACTGCAATTCTGCTTTGCTTATAGAACACAAGAACACAGCTCCTTCTTTGATGAGGCTATACCATGCTGGGCAGTCCTGTGCCAGTGTCTCCCCTCTCACAATCAATTCTAAAGTTCTTCAGGAACACCTTAAGACTGTGCGTGTTTCACTCCTTCTGACCATGTGAGCACCTTGCCCTGTGTGAGCTCTACATAAAAGTTGTCTAGACAAATATATGTTTGGCATTCTAGCTATGTGGTCAGCCTATCAGATTGCTCTCTCTGAAGTAGAATTTGAATGCTTGGCAGTCCATTTTGAGAGAGAAATTCAATGTCTGGTATCTTATCTTTCCAGGTGATCTTCAGAACTTTCCTAAGACAACTCAAAAGACCTTGAAAAGACTATAAGCCAAGACTAAAGTAGAGGGAGAATTGGTGTGCAACTTTTTGTTTGCAGATGATTGTGCACTCAATGTAGTCTCTGAGGTCAGGATGTCACAACACAGTATGAATTAATTCTCTGCCACTCGTGTTACTTTAAGTCTGACAATCAACAGTAAGAAAACAGAGGCCTTCCATCAGCCAGCACCACATCATCCATACGTGGAACCATTGGTTACAACAAACAGAAATTTTTAATGTTGTTGATAGGTTCACTTACTTAGGTAGTATACTTTGCAACGATGTACACGTAGATGAAAAGGTCGACACACACACATATTGCCAGAGGTAGCTCAGGTTTTGGAGGCTCTGAAGGGAAGTGTGGGAGAGAAGAGATATTAAGCTGCCTACCACACCGAAGGTCCACAGAACCATTGTATTGATCTCATTGTTATATGCCTGTGAAACCTGGTCAGTCCACCACTGTCATGGTAGAAAATTCATACACACATATAGACATATGCATGGATATATGAAGAAACATATGTATATGTGAGATAAATACTCATATATTATAGATATATACTTATACATATATATGGGGGATAAATACTTATATGCATTATATATACTTACATATATGAGATAAATGCTCATGTGTATTACATATACTTCCATATAAATGTGAGACAAATACTCATAGATATATTATATATACTTACATATGTATATATGGGATAAATTCTCATATGTATTATATATACTTACATATATGAGATAAATACTCATGTGTTTTATATATACTTTAACTATAAATGTGAGATAATACTCATAGATGTATTATATATACTTACATATGAATATGTGGGATAAATCCTCAATGTATATTATGTATACTTACATATATGTAGGATAAATACTTATATATATATATACATATATATAGTAAGCATTTAAATAGTTTGAATTTGCTTTACATTTATCCCACATATACATATCTAGTATATATTACTATATTCAACAACATGTTTGTGATGGAAGGCACTAGGGGATTAGAAGATGCAAAAGATGAAACCTGAACTGTTAGAAAGATACTCTGAGATAGAGATAAAGATGAGTGCATTTCAGGCATGTAAACATTCTCTCTTTCCAATAGAATAAATCCCAGTCCATTTGGGTCCTCTTCATCAATGGGACTTGTCCATGAATTCCCATGAGCCTTCTATAGGAGCCCACTTAGTGTTCTGGTGTCCTTGCTTTCTGTCCCCTGACATTCTACTGACATAACATGTGGCCTGGCTATCAGTTGCCCTTCATTCTCACTCTTCTGATCAAGAGTAGAAATGATGCTTTTTGTCCTCCCTTCCTCCCAGGAGTGTTATGAAAAAAGCCAATGCTATCATAGAGTTTTGAACTGGAAGTGACCTGAAAGATCATTTAATCCAGGAGTTCTTAAGATTTCTTTTGTATCATAGGTCCTTTGTCTATAAACTGGTAAAACCTATGAGCCTCTGCTCAGAATCATATTTAAAATTAAGAAAATAAAATAAATAGGATTATAAAGAAAATCAATTATTTTGAAATACAGATTTGTTTGTTTTTTATCCAATATCAAGGATCCCCTGAATTCTATGCAAAGATGCCTTGAAAAGGAAGGTGTCCATTAACTCAAGGCTTAGAACCACTATTCTAATTCAGCTTCCTCTAAATGTGCAGATGAGGAAAGTTAGACTCAGAAGGGGATGTGGCTTGTCCAAGGTTATGCAGCTAGTAAGTAGCAGTAGCAAGATAAAAGACAATGTCTAAGTATAGGGGTCTTCCCATTCTACCATGGAAATAGGGGCTGGACCTGTGATTTCAATGATTTAAAAAATTCATAAATGAGGAAACTTTCTCCCAGGCAGAGACTGGGTGGTACAGTATATAGAGTCCTGGGCCTGGAGGCAAAAAGAACTGAGCTCAAATCTGATCTCAGATAAAGTTGTGTGACACTGAGTTAAGTCATTTAACTTCTGCCTCAGTTGTTTCAACTGTAAAATGGAGATTAATAATCCTTCTAGGATTGTTGTGAGGATAGAAAGAGATAATGTTTGTTAAGTGCTCAGCATATAGCTTTGTTAGTGATGAGGATGATGATGATGTTGTGTCATGTCTGATTTTTCATAATCCCATTTTGGGGGTTTTTTAGTGAAAATGCTAGAGTCGTTTGATATTTCCTTCTCCAGTTTATTTAGCAATTGAGGAAACTGAGGCAAACAGGGTTAAGTGGGTCACACAACTAGTATGTATCCGAGACAGATTTGAACTCAGGTCCTCTTGACTCCAGAGCTGGTTCTCTATCTACTTTATTACCTACTTGCCGTTTTGACACATAGTAGGTGTTCAGTAATAAATACTTGTTTCTTCCATTCTTTCTATCCTCTACCAATGCAGGTCAGGTTTAGTTTCCTGGGGCACTAAGAAGTTAAGTGATTTGCTCAAAGTGACACAGTTATTATGTGTAACAGGTAAGACTTGAATCCATGTGTTCTGGCGCCAAGACCCTGAATCACTATACCATGTGGCATATAAATATGATTTCTCATGACTGCCCCAAAGCCTGCTGCTAAGTGCAGCACTGTAGGGACACTGTAGTTTGTTTGCAACCTCTTGCTTTTGAGGAGTGCCACCTAAAGGCCAGGTCAAAGAAAGGCTTCTTTCTTTTTCAGGATAAAAACAGGGGAGGCTGGGAGGGAGCTAATCTCAAGTCTGAAAGGATTTGCTTTCCAGTTTGGATCTCTGCTCCTTTGACCCAGCAAGAAACCCCTAGGACTATACTCCCAAAGGGACCAAAAAAAAAGGAAAAGGAACCTTACATACAAATATATTTATAGAATAGTTCTTTTTGACTAGGAAAAGAACTAGAACCTGACAAATGGGGAATGGCCAAAGTTATAATATAGTGGCACAAATGGAAATATTGCTCTTGTGCTGTAAGAAAAAGTTTCAGAGAAAGATGACTTGTATGAACTTAGTCATACCAGGAGAATGATTTGTACAATGACAACACTGTAAAAGCAAACAACTTTGAATGACTGAAGAAATCTGATTAGTACAATGAAGAACAGTTCCTGTAGGCTGATGATAAAGCCTGACAGAGAAGTGATGCATTCAGGGTACAGAGTGAGGTATTAATTTTATGGACATGGGGATTTGGTTTCTTTGACAATATGTGTGTATACATATATGTTATATATGTATGTACATATATATATTGTGTGTATATACAAACATAATTATTACAAAAATTTTTTCTTTTTCCTTTGTTCTCATGGAAGGAAGAAAAAAGATGGAGAGAAAATAGATCTTTGTTCTTAGAAAAAAAAAAAGTAAACTCCAACTTTCAAAAAATAAGAGGTTTGGCTTTCTCCCAAGTCTCTCCCGTTTCACCTCATTTGTACCTTTCTCAGCCCAGTAGGTCACATGTTGTGTCTGAACTTGATGGAAAGGACATTGGGGTGGTTGACATTGTGGGGGGAGGGAGCTGAGACTTTTGACAAATATGTCAAGTTTTCACTTAATCATTACCCCTGCTGACATCAATGGAAATGAAATCGCAAGGAGCTTCTGAAGGATGGTGAAGTGGTGTTCTTGACTGTGGGCCAAACCCCAATACTAACAATCTGACATCCTAGATCAGAGGTTCTTAACTATGGACATGGATTCTATATTCATGAATAGAGTTCAGGGGGATCTGTGAATAAAAACAAATAAAAAGATGTCATTTTTAAAAATTAACTTTTAACTAAAAATTTAGCATTTCCTCTAATTAAAAAATGAAAAGGGAGGTCCATAGGTTTCACCAGAGTTTCAGAAAGGGGATTCATAACACAAAAACATCCTAGATTTAAAAACTAAATAGGATCTTAGAGATCTGCTAGCCCAACTGCCTTATTTTACAGATGAGGAAACTGAGCCCCAGAGTAGCCCACATGGCAGCAGAAAAGAGATTACCCAGAGAGATGAGTAAGATGAAGAGAATATATATAAACTCACTCTGAGGTTTGGGTAGATAATATTTGCTGTTGACTCCCACATGGAAACCAAAATAGTTCCCTCTTTTTCCTAAGGAAGTCAGGCAGAAGAAGAGGGCTCGAATTCCAAAGTAGCTACCTTAGCAAAGCAAGAGAAGGCCTTGAGAGCAAACGAACAACTCTTGAAATAGGAAACTGGCTGTTTGCTTATTGGGGTAATGCTATAAAAAGGACTTTACGGGTTGGGCTGAAGTCTGAGTTTTGGCCTGACCCATGGCCGAGTTTGAAAAGCTACCGGAAAGAACGTAAGTCCTTTAACCCTTGCATCTGGCTCAGGAGTAGACAATAACTTAAGTCCTTTCAGATCCCCTTGGTCTTCAAGTCTGAGAGAGGATGCCCGCTGCCCATGTCAGCTTGAGGTACAATCGTCAACTTGATTCCATAATTCATTTTAGGGAAGGTCTCTTAAAATAGTAGCTTTCAAACATTATTGCAAAACCTTTTCTTTTTAACAATCCATGAATTAGCTAACTTGAGTATTGTTAAGAAAAAAAAAAAAGGAATACCAAGATTACACAATATCACACACAATCCAACCTGATTCAATAAATAATTGGTAACAGATTTGTAGCTATCATTTTTTAAAAAAAAATTATCTTGTTATAGAAATGTTTGTTTTTTCCATAAATTAATTTTTTTAAAGAGGCTATTATGTTCCAAGTACTAGCCTGGAATGGGCTCCCTTCCCCTTTCTGCTTCTTGGAATCTTTAGCTTCTCTCAAGATATCACTTAAGTGTCATTTTTACAGTCTTTTCTTGGCCTCCCCAAGTTGTTAATGTATCTCCTAACACACACAAATTGTTTATTTATCCTACAGAATTTAAGATCCTTAAAAATGATTTCATCTTTGTATCTTCAGAACCTAGCAAGTATGTGCCTCATAAATGTCTTGTGGAGGGATAATTCTCAGTATAAATTGCTTTTTTGCTTTGTACAGGCATATTCTCATTTGCTTCTCATTTTATTGTTTTTTGAAGATATTGCTTTTTTTTTTTGCAAATTGGAGATTTGTGACAATGTAATTTTAAGCAAGTCTATCAGCATGTGCTCACATTGTGTCTCTGTGCCACATTTTGGTCATTTTTTGGCAAGATTTCAAACTTTTTCATTATTTATTTATCTGTGATAGAGATCTGTGATCAATGATGTTACTACAGTAATTATTTTGGGATCCCATCAACCATGTACGTATAAGACAATGAATTAATAAATGTTGTATGTGTTCTGACTGCCCCACCAATTTGCCGTTCCTTCCAGAGTGCTGGACTTAAAGTCAACAAGACTTGAGTCTAAATTCTGCCTTCAACACTTCTTAACTTTGTGACCCTTAACTTTTCTCAACATTTTTCTCATTTGTAAAATGAGGGTGTTGGATTCTCTAGCTTCTCAGATCCTTTCTAGCTTTCGACTTGTGATGCTGTGGTCCTGCCATCCCATAGTTTATGGGTCAGAAGCAGAATGTCATGTCACCTAAGGTTATCCAGAGAATGTCAAACTGGCTTTAAGGATGCTTCTCATTCCTTTCATTTTGTTCAAGGAACACAGGGCTGTGCCAGCAGGGTCAGAGATAACCTGAAGAATTCTTTGCAGAATTTCCCAGATTTAATTTAAAATTATTAAAAGACATGGAAAACACTATTTTAAAAAAAATAAACTTGACCAAGCATCAACACAAGCAATCTAATTTTAAAAAGCTCAAAAAAGAAAGCTATACATGAACTGGTGAATTTCTTTGTGTTTTTTTTTAATATATATTTTACAATGCATTTTAATCCATGCATTAATTTTTAAAAGGTAGTTACAGAATCATCTCATTTATATCCCTTTCTGGACTTCTTTTGTTTTCTTCTGCATATTTAAAAAAAATCTTTGTTACTTTTTTCTTTTCTCCTTTAATGAAAAACATGTTGTGGCAAGGTTAAGATATAATAGAAAAGGCATCAGAATCACACTTGAGATAGGGAGGGAGAGGATGCTTAGTCAAAGCTCTGTTACAGCCTGGCTATGTGGTATTATATAAAACAATCTCTCTGAACCTTAGTTCCTTCAACTGTCAATTAATGAGAATAATCCTACAGGAGGAAGTAACAAATGTGACAAGGTCTATAGAGAGTTATATAAAATGCAGTTTCCCAAACATAAGGTATTCTCTTACAAGAATTTTCATGTAAGATTTTACTTGTTCATCACATCCCCATCAGACTCATCTTTTTGACAGATCTGATCATAACATTCCTCTATCTAAAAATGGTTCCCTTTTACCTCCGAGTAAAGTCCACACTCCTACACCTGGCATTCGGAGTCAAGCACTATCCTGTGATTTAAGGTTTGTCTTGTTATTCTGTTCCCCGTTCTTTGTGCATGAGCCAAAGTGAACTACCCTTGTTCCCCTTTGCTCATGAATTTTACTGTGTCTGGAATGCCTTCCCATTATTCTGTTAAGTTCAATACCAAAACAAGTCTAGACAGTGACTAAATCTGAAAAGTACAAGCAACATCCCACACCAGCCCATCTCACCACTGAAAGGAGGGGGGTGGGATCCATTATCTGTTCTCTGAGACTAATAATAATAGCAAATATTTACAGTTTGCAGAATGTTTTATGTAAAGAGAGTGAATACTACTGTTAGAAGCTGAAATCTTACACTTGAATATAAATGATATGGAATGAAACTGCCTTGTAGAAACATTGGAGCATGCATAAAAATTTTGTAAAAAGTTCTGGTCTGCTAACTACATGAATAGGAGAAGTTTTGATTGGCTGCATAGAAAGAACAGGATGATGTCTTGTTGGTCCTTCATTTTTGAAGAGGACCAATGACATCGTGGGGCTGTGCCCTGATTGATCTGTGAATTAGATTTAAATGAGGAGGAGTTATACAAAGTGGGCTTCATTCTCTCTTCCAGAGTCATCAAAATCCAGTGGCAAGACAAAAGTTAGGATGACTGGTGAGAGTGTGGGATGCAGCAGATGACCTTGACATCTTCAGTGTCTGCCCCAGCTCTAAGTGCTCCTCAGAGTCTGCTTCAGCCACATTCATGGCCGTTGAAACAAATTGTTCTCATCCACCCATTTCCCTGGAGGAAGTATTCCCATGCTAATTCACTGATGGGTTTGAGGTCCATTGGTTACCCTCACATTGGTTGAGCCCATCTGCTAAGGCAGTTTTGCTGGGGTGTGGCTGCTTGCAGGTTATAACTTACTCGAGTTGAAGGTGAGAATCAAATGCCAGGTGAACATCAAAGGTGAATAATCAGCCCTGAAAAGGGCTGGACAAGCCCTCCCACCAGAAGTGCTAATCCTCCCTGTACACTCCAAACAGCCCAAGTATATTCTTAAAAAGGCATTAGAGACCAGAAGCTCTGCTATAACTTCATGGTCAGCATTCACTGAGTGACAATGCTCTAAGGGGAGAGACCTTGAGCCCTTCCCACTAAGGCCAAAATGTGGCCCTATGAAATGTGCCTTGATCTCTGTGTTTATTCTTTGCTGTTTTAGTGGAAGGGATTAGAGATTTTGACCTTCTGAGATTTGAAAGGTCAGGAGAATGAACCCTTGGTCAATCTGACATCCCAGCATCTGGGTTTTTTAGCCAAGCCTGCTCAGTGCCCAAGGAGCAAGACATGACCCAGCTTGGAGGAAGCTGAGATAAGAACTCATCTTGTACCAATATAACATTTGGACATGAACTTGGTGGTATCAAGGTTATGTAGGAACTGGATTAAGTTTGAACCCACTCTCCCCAGTGTCTGAGGTAGTATAAGGAACAGTGTTCATCCTCCAAGATGTTAGAGGGAAATATTTACACTTTTAATCTTTCTATATTTTCAAAGTAATTGTCCCTTTGAAAAAGCTATTTAATGGTAAGTGGTTAGATAGGACTAACGTGCTAGTCACTCACTGGTGACTCATGGCAGTGGGTAGGAAGGAATACATTCATAAACGAACAAGAGATCCTCACCCCAAGTCCCACCAAATCCCAAGGAGGGAGATATAACAGATCTCCAGTCTCTTCTATGTTGAGGAATTTGAATCAGCTGGACAAATTCTGTTCTACTCTGCACATGTCAGTCTCCATTCTAGAGGGCACTGGCATACGGCATATTATTTTTCTGGTTCTAGTTCATTTAATTTGCATCCAATCATATATATCACCCTATATTTATTTGAATTCTTTACGTTTGTTATTGGCCAACCAGCAATCATTTCTTCCAATTCACAGTTCCTGGGCCCCAGTTTCTCTCCACGGTTGGGTTTTGTTTCTCTGTTAGCTGTTATTCATGGTGCTTCAGGGAATATTTTCATATAGATAGATTCGATGGTACAGGTTTAGGATTGGAAATAGACTTTGAAACCAATTAGCCCAACCTTCTCATCGTAGGGATGAAAGGACTGAGAGGGATGAAGGGACTGAGACCCAGAAGGTGAAATAGCACCACATATAGACAGCAAGAGACAAGACAGGATTTGGCTCCATGAGCTCCAGAGGAAAGAATCCCAAACCTGGAGCCTGAAAGTGTAAGTCCAAGTCTCTAAGACTTTGAGCAAGTGATTTAATCACTCTGGGTCAGTTTCCTCAGATGGCCTCTAAGTTTCCTTTTAATTTGTCAATTCTCCAAATAAAGGATTTTTCCCACTGAATCTTGTTTGGCTTTCCTTATTGTAAATTACTTCCTTGTGAGTGAAGATAATAATGTCAGTGGAAGCATCTCTAGAGCAGAGGGTAGGAACAATTTTGAAACTCTTCTTCCATAGCTGAAAATTACTTTCCAAAATAGTTGGAGTAATTTAGTCAGATCAGCAGTGAGTTAACCCATCCATTGGGTTTGGGGTTTGGGTTTTTAAAGGAAGTACATCCATTTATTTTCCATATCTTCAGGTTCAAGTTGGCCCCCAGTGAGACTTAATTTTTGATCAGAGAAGAATCCAAATTTTGCTCTAAGCCTAGTCTTTTGACTTTGCCCTCCCACCCACTCCATACCAGGAGTATCTTTTCATAGTTCTTTGTTTTCCCTTTTTTTGGCTTCCATAACCAGGAAGTTCACGGTTTTACAAGCCTTAAGACAAATGGTATTATTATGGCATTTAAAAATGTATAATAAAATAGTCAAGGTCTCAAAACAGGCGTGGCAGTTTGGAATTATAAAGAGGAAAGGAAAGACTGACAGCAGAGACCCCTGGCCTTGGACTTCAAAGGCACCAATACTTTAAAACTAACCTGGAGGAAAAACATACTGGTTGCTGACTTCAGGTGATAGAATCCAGGAGCTGGAGGGGGAGAAAGTCACTGTATAGTTTATATAGCACATTCACCTATGAGATCATTTAAACTTCATTAGAATTCCAAGAAAAGCCAAGGCAGGGAAATCATTACAATTCCTGTTTTACAGAAGAGAAAAACAAGAAATGAAATGCTATCTATGCAAGATCACACTGTGAATTTGTGGCACACCTGGGACTAATTCCATCCCATCATGTGCTGGAATCTCACAAGATAAGAGTCATGGAGAAAGCACTGGTTTGAAGAGATCTGGGTTCCAATTCCATCTCTGCTTACATGAGTGAATTATGAAAAAGCATTAGTATGCTGGGAATACATAAACAAGAGTGAAGATAGGACATAGTACATATAGGGGAGAAGTGACCAGAATTGAGTATTTTTGTTTTAAAAGTTAAAAAGATGGTACCTCAAGCCACCAGGGGTAGACTGCAAAGCCATTCTGTTGTAATTGTCTTCTGGATTTGATGATGATTCAAGAAGAGGGGAGAGAGATGTGAGGAAGGTCATGGAGGGTACCAGTCAAGTTGATGAGAGGATGGCAGAAAAACAAAGTGAAGGATGGATGATGATTGAGTTGTGTGACTGGGTAAGCCATTTAACTTCTCTATATAACCAAGAGAAGTATACTTCTCTGTAAGTCTCCATTGTCTCATCTAGAAGATGAGGGGCTTTGGTTGGACTCAATGACTTCTAAGATCCCTTCTAGCTTAAAGTCTATGATCTTGCCTCTATCATTTATTATCTGTGTGCTCTTGGGCATGTGCCTGAGTTTCATTTTCACAAACAGGGGTTAGATGAGACACCCTTGAAGGTCCCTGCCAGTTCTAACTCTATGGTCCTATAATAGTTAACTGATATAGAATATGAATTTTTGAAGACAGGAGGCTAGGAGAGCTAGCCAAAACATGGGATGGAAAAGGCTGACCTATGGCACCATTGAGGTATAGCTGAACACTTCCATATATAGCTGGACAACCTTAAAGGATGAGTACAATTCTCTCATTTTTATAGATGAGGAAACTGAGGCTCAGAGGATTTATAATTTGCCCTGGTCTACACAATTAACATATGCCTAAGAAATATCTTTCCGATTCTCAATTCCCATGCTTTGTCCAGTACACCAACATTTTGGCAATCTAGAAGGATGTAATTTAATGAAAATAAAATTCTGTTCTGGAATTGAAAAAGTCAATTGGGCAAATACAGGATGAGAGATGCATGGCTATAGAGCAAATTCAGGGGGAAACGGGGGATTTCGAGGGCTACAAACTGGCTATGATCCAATAGTGGGACATGCAGCCAAAATAGCTCATTTGGCTGCCAACTGCCTTCATGGAAGTATAAAGTCCAGAAAAAAGGAGATTACAAATGCTGCTGACTCTGCTGCGCTCAGACCACATTTGATGATTTCTGTGACCGCCTTGGTACCACATTTTAAAAAGGACAAAGGTAACCAGAATGATAAAGGAACCAGAAGCTTTATACAAAATGTCCCAAAAGTTTTAATAGCTTTAAACTGCACTAAGGATTTGAGGATATCTTGTATATGAACAAATCAGGAATGAAGATTAGCTGTTTTTCCCTTTTTTATTAAAGAGAAGCATTATTGCTGTTTTCAAATCTTTGAAGGCCTGATAAGTGAAAGATGGGTTTTATTTATTTTTGTAGTCCTAGAGGGAAGACATAAAAATGCTGGGCAAAAGTTATGGTGAGAAATATTTTGGTTCAATTGATGAATGATCTTTCTAACAATTAGAGCTATCCAATAAAAGAATGTACTGATAGTGAGCTTCCCATCACAAAAAGTACTCAAGTAAAGCTTAGATGGCCTTTTGTCAAGGATACTGCAGGGGGGAGTTCTGTCTAGGGATAGGAAATGGGATTAAATGACCCCAAAGGTCTTTTCTAATGCTGAGGTTCTGTGAGGCATGGTGCAGAGGAAAGAGGTTTTAAAGCATTTAAAGTCTTTTTGGAGGTATTGTATTTGAGTTCCAGACTCTGCTGTTCATTATCTGAGTGATATAAAAATTAGAATTGGACTAAATGGCTTCTAAGATCTCTTATAGCTCTAAGTCAGTGATGATGATGATGACTGGTAATGGTGCGCGTGGTGATGATGATGATGGGAAAAGGAGAAGGATAAAAAGGAGGAGGGAAAGGAAAAGAGGAGGAGAAGCAGAACTAAAATAAAGAAGGAGAAATAAAAGGAGGAGGAGGAAGAGGAGAAGAAAAAGAAATAAGGAAGAAGAGGAGGACGAGGACAAGGAAATGAGGAGGAAGGTAGAATGATTAGGTCCTGCTATAGCAATTATCATCATAGGATGTAGAGATGATCTAGTCCAACCCTAGATCATTTTAAAAATAATGTGTGAGTAATGAACGAGCACTGGCTTTGGATTCAAAGGACACGGGTTCAAATCCCACCTGTGTCATTCAATGATTTCAGGGAAGTCCTGAGCATCATTTCCCTATCTGTAAAATGGTCTTTTCTAGCTCTAACTCTACAATCTCAAGGGCACAAAGATTGTATTAAATCATAGAATCAGCATTTGAATTCAGGCCTTCTAATGCCAAATACCACGTTCTTCCCATTGTACCATACAGTCCCTTATTAGTAGGCTTCTAAAGAGTTTCACACACTGACCTTACCGAGACACTGAAGGTCAATTGGCAGAGTAGGCTGCTCAAACTCAGTTGGCAGGATAATATATGGTTTGGATAAACAGTAGCTAGTGTGCAATTTGAAGGCCTGAACACCAGAAAATTGAGACCAGTCTCTGTTACGTCCCAGCTGTGTGACCCTGATAAATCACTTGCCTTCCTTATCTGTAAAATAAAAATAGTAATAGCTAACATAGCTACATCTCAGAGGACCCTGGATGAGTTACAGGTGCAGGAGCACAACTGCAGGTGTGGATGGGATGGAGTCCTAATTAACTGTTCCCCTCCTCCTCTTAGTCAAAGATGCCAGTCTGCACCCAGCTCGAGGTAAAGACCTTGCCTATCTGTTGAAAATGAAGCCCTGAACCCCAACACATAAATCAAATTTCAAAGAGCCAAGCTGGGGCTTGGATGCCCCTCCTTAACTTTTTTGATTGTAAATCAATCACGTTGCAGGGTACGGTAATTGTCCTCTACCCAAACAATCCATAGAAAAAAACTATCCAGAGCCCAGTCTGCAAATAAAACAAGAGTCTGGACAATATAACTTCCCTCTGGGTGGGGCAAAGCCAACATTTCTTCTGACCATTGAACTTTCTCCCCACCTACCACACCTGGTCGAAGCTGCCAGAGTCTGCCCAGCTCTGTGTCTGCCGATGGCACGTTCGGGAAATGGAAGATCTTTTCTGACTTTCATGCCCAACAGACTTTCTTCTTTCTCTCCTACTTAACTTGCATCACAACAGAGCTGTAACCAGCAATTTTGTCACCCTGCCAAACTTTTCACAAGGGACCTCGGATGAACTTGCACAAATGAATTTTTGAAGACAAATTGGGGAGCAGGGCACTGAGAAACTATATGACACAAGGCCTCATGTAAACAGAGCATGTTGTAAAACCATCTCCTGGGTTGGGGTCAGGCTAGGGAAGAGCTCATTGACATGCCCTTTTACAGACAGGTGGCTTCCTATTTTGGTTAATTATGCTTGCTAAGTGCTAATCTCAGTTGTTTATCTCAAGTTTCCCAGGGTCCCTTGAAGCAGCTTCCAAGAAAGGAACTCTTCCTTTTTCTCCCCTCAACTTAGCCCCCAGCCATCCAGATCTCATCCAGAGAAAAGATGCCATGGAGGTAGGAAGGGTTTGCTTCCCTCTTTCCTTATCTTCTGCCTTCCTCCTACCTCTGAGGCCTCCCAGACCCCAGCTGGGGGGATAGTTGGACCAGATGAGCAGATGATTGGAAGAGCTGGGGGTCACCAACAATAATTCCAGTAAGATGGAGGACCACAATGGCTCTTCAATTTTTTACTTCTACATATTCTGGGACACAGCTATCTTCACCACCAAAATATACACTTGGGCCTCACCATCTGGCTTGTAGCTGAACTCTCTTAATTGGTTGTGTCCCCTAGTAGAGTGTGAGTGCCTATCTCGATTTTTTTTATTATATCCTTCTTTTGTATTGTATCCTTGGTACATATGGAAAGTGCTTAAAACTCCATTCATTCATTTGAAGTTTTAAGGAATTATAAGAGAAGGAAAAAAAAGAAGAAAAAGAAAGAAGGGGGGGAGGAGGAAGAGAACTAGAAAAAGAAATGATCTATATAAACAAATCATCTGACCTTGATACTAAAAGACAATTGAGAGGAAAACATGGTTGCCCAACTATAACATTGCTCAAAAGCTGAAAACATATTCTGAACCTCTCTAATTTTCCTATATAATCCATGATTTCTTCATCTACCACTGGTGAGCTTAGGCAAATCCTTCTTAAATTCTATTTCTGCCTTTTCAGTTTTAAATCTCTCCAAAAAGCATCTTCTGGCCAAAAACTCGCTAGAGAGCTAGCACGGTGTTTGTCTCCATCTTCTGTTGTTCACCAAGTCCCCAAGTCCCCACCACTATGAAATGCAAAGCAGCAGAATAGCTTCTCCTGTTTTACCTCCAAAAAACTTGGGTGTTTCCAAATTTTGCACCTTCAGAACTCAAAAAGTCTCAACAACTTTTGTAAATGTACAATAATAAAAACTAACAGCCAAATTGGTTCTCATAGAAAACTTGGGAGGAGCCAAGAATTGTAAATGACATTTATGGTCTATGAGCTCAAAGTTTACAAAGCTTGAAAAATGGTAAATTTTAAAGACCACTATAGGATCTTTGCCAAGAAAACCCCAAAGGTGGTCAGTCAGATGACTGAACAACGGCTCAACAATTACAAAACTTTTCACCGAGTAACATGCCCTACAGTCATTCCTCTAGAGACATGAAGTACCACCAAGAATGCTCCCTTAGGCGTTCACATTTTTTTCCTCCTAACTATTTTATCTTCCATTTTTAAACCATTGACATTTTTGTTTTCAAAAATGAGTTTAATAGATAATACCCTGGCCCAGTGGAGTTTGGTCTGGTCTTAGATCCTAAGGATACCAGACTTCTTCACTTAAGACCATCGGGGATAGAATATGTTTGCCAACACCACCTGAGAATCCTTGAAATACCACTGATGGGCAGGAGAGGCAGGACAGTTCCCTATGAATCATTTTCAGTACTACCCACCTCATCTATAGGTACAGCAACCCCCCCTCTTCATTAATCACTGGGGGAGCTTCTTCTCCCTACCTAACACCTAGCAGATCTAAGGCTGCCCAGCTTTGTGTTGCCACAATAGCTGAGCTGGTTGGAAATCCAGAGCTTAAGAGCCACAGCACCCCAAACCTTTGCTGGTAACAAACTTCAATAAATCTCACTGGAACATGTGATACCCGGGCTCTGGGCCCAGGTTGCCTCTTACTGCCTGACAAGATGGCTTACCACAAAAATCTCTTTGAGAGCAATTGCTGCCAAATTTAGGAAATATAGATCAATTCCTCTTTTCAATTATCTTTAAGAATCCCGAAATAACATTCATTCACTGACAAGTCTTAATTTTGGTGACATATCTAGAGATATACTAGTTTATCTTGGTGATTAAATCCTATGTCGTCCAAAAGATGCTTCCCTTCCTGGTTAGTTTTGAGGGGGAATGAGAAAGGATCACCATACAACTAGATCAAGGGAGAAGATAGTGAACTAGAATCCTGCCATTTTATTTAACATGGGATTCACTAAAATTCCTCCACTTCTGAGTAACTGGATCCATTCAGGACTACCCTTTCCCATTTCCCAAGTTTCTGATGCCAAACTGATTTTTAAATGGATATGTGCAGTAAAAACTGTGTTAGTTCGCAAGTTAAGCAAATAGAAGAAATTACCTGTCAGATCTACAGATAAGGGAAGAATTAGTGACCATACAAGAAATTGAATCTACAAGAAATAGAATCACAGAAGATCAAATAGATTTTAATTACAGGAAATTAATACTTTTGTAGCCAACGCAGCCAAAATTAGCAAACAGGAAATGGGGGGGTTAATTTTTATAATAAATTTCTCTGGTAAAGATCTCGTTTCTCATTTCAATTATACCAAACTGAAAAGTTTTTGTACAAACAAAACTAATGCAGACAAGATTAGAAGGGAAGCAATAAACTGGGAAAATATTTTTACAGTCAAAGGTTCTGATAAAGGCCTCATTTCCAAAATATATAGAGAATTAACTCTAATTTATAAAAAATCAAGCCATTCTCCAATTGAAAAATGGTCAAAGGATATGAACAGACAATTCTCAGATGAAGAAATTGAAACTATTTCTAGTCATATGAAAAGATGCTCCAAGTCATTATTAATCAGAGAAATGCAAATTAAGACAACTCTAAGATACCACTACACACCTGTCAGATTGGCTAAGATGACAGGAAAAAATAATGATGATTGTTGGAGGGGATGTGGGAAAACTGGGACATTGATTCATTGTTGGTGGAGTTGTGAACGAATCCAACCATTTTGGAGAGTAGTTTGGAACTATGCTCAAAAAGTTATCACTGTGCATACCCTTTGACCTAGCAGTGTTACTACTGGGATTATATCCCAAAGAGATTATAAAGAAGGGAAAGGGACCTGTATGTGCACGAATGTTTGTGGCAGCCCTTTTTGTAGTGGCTAGAAACTGGAAACTGAATGGATGTCCATCAGTTGGAGAATGGCTGAATAAATTGTGGTATATGAAAATTATGGAATATTACTGTTCTGTAAGAAATGACCAACAGGATGATTTCAGAAAGGCCTGGAGAGACTTACACGAACTGATGCTGAGTGAAATGAGCAGGACCAGGAGATCATTATATACTTCAACAACAATACTAGATGATGACCAGTTCTGATGGATCAGGCCATCCTCAGCAACGAGATCAACCAAATCATTTCTAATGGAGCAGTAATGAACTGAACTAGCTATACCCAGAAAAAGAACTCTGGGAGATGACTAAAAACCATTACATTGAATTCCCAATCCCTATATTTATGCACACCTGCATTTTTTACTTCCTTCACAAGCTAATTGTACAATAATTCAGAGTCTGATTCTTTTTGTACGGCAAAATAATGTTTTGGTCATGTATACTTATTGTGTATCTAAGTTATATTTTAATATATTTAACACCTACTGGTCATCCTGCCATTTAGGGGAGGGGGTGGGGGGGTAAGAGGTGAAAAATTGGAACAAGAGGTTTGGCAATTGTTAATGCTGTAAAGTTACCCATGTATATACCCTGTAAATAAAAGGCTATTAAATTAAAAAAAAAAAAAAGATCTCGTTTCTCAAATAGATAGGGACTGGGTCAAATTTATTAAAATAAGAGCCATTTCCCAAATGACAAATAGTCAAAAGGATATGAACAGGCAGTTTTCACTAGAAATCAAAGCTATCAACGCTCTAAATAGAGAAATGAAAATTAAACAACTCTAGGGTACCTCCTTATGCCTAGCTAACATGCAAGAAAAGGAAAAGGACAAATGTTGGAGGGGATGTAGAAAAAGAGTTGCCCTGTTGGAGTTTGAACTGGTCCGATCATTTTGAAGAATTTGGATCCATGCCCAAAGGGCTACAAAACTGTATGACCTTTAACTCAGCAATACTTCTGTATTTCCCTCCAAAGAAATGGTGAGAAAAAAGGGAAGAGGAACTATCTATACAAAAATATTTATAACATCTCTCTTTTTGTGGCGGCAAAGAACTGCAAATTAAGGAGATGTCCACTGATTGGTGAATGGCGAATGGCTAAAAAAAAGTGATATGACAGAATACTACTGTGCTATAATGTATACACATACTATAAATGATTGAATTTCAAAGAATACAGAAAAAGATGTGTATAAACTTAAACTAAGGGAGCACAACCAAGAGAACATTGTAGAGCAATATTTTAACAACCCCAAATTCTGAACGAGCTACTGTGCTCAATACAATTATCTAAAACAATTCCAAAGGTCTCATAATGAAAAATGCTATCCCATCTCTAAAGATGAACCTGAGTACAGATCGAAGGATATTGTTTTTCAGTTTACTTTTCTTGCTTTAAAAAACATGAATATAGAAATGTTTTGCCAAACTTCACATGTAAAAAGAATTTGCATTCTCAATAGAGAAGATGCTAGGAAGGACAGAATTTGGAACTCAGAATTTTGAAAAAGACAAATATCAAAAACAATAATAGGGGCAGCTAGGTGGTACAGCAGATAGAGCACCAGCCCTGTAGTCAGGACCCCCCGAGTTCAAATCTGGCCTTTACACTTTACACTTCCTGGCTGTGAGACCCTGGGCAAGTCACTTAACTCCAATTGCCTCAGCAAAAACAAAACAAAAAACCAAAAATCCCAATAATGAAACAAACTAAGTCAGGAGCAAATACACAAAGTATCACACACAATATGGAATTACAGAATTTGAGAACTAGATGAGATTCCTACCTGCTGTAAGAAAACAGATTATTACTTCTTCCCTAAGCATTCTGAATAACTGTACAGTTTGACAGGCTTTCTGCATATGTACCCATTAGCATTTTGGAGAAACAAGATGGTCCAGAACTCAAGAAAATTTTAAGGGAATAATTCAAAAGAAAAAAATCCAAATCCAACTGCCTTTAGAGAAGTGTTTTAATAGTGATGTAAAAAACAGTTAAAACAAATATTGCCACACATTTCTTACTAAAATCCCCATTTAATGTCACTCAAATGGACAGAGGATTAACAAGACAATGAAGTAAGGTTCAGGGACTACCTCAGGTCCAATATTTTAGCTTTCAACAAGTGAGTGTTATTGCTGTTATTATACTCCTTGTATATTATACACCAGATAAAAAGTAGGGGAAGATTATTTGCTGCACAGACCTCTGTGCCCCTGTCAATGCTTAAATCACTGCTGTCAAACAAGTGAGGACAAAGTCAAAAAGTCAAAAATGCCAACCCCCCATCCCGAATGTGTGTGTGCGGTGAACTGACAAAGCCTCTGAGAAATGCCAACCCAAGCTACGGAAAGCGTTAACGGGTCTGTACCAAACCTGGCGGCCAACATCGAAAGGCCAAGGGAACGGCCACTTCATCTATTGCAGCGTTGAGGTTCGCCGGGATCAGCAGTCAGAGGCCTGCTGGAGCACTCTGTGACTCTGAGCCCGGACAATGGTAGGAAGCTGTGACATTTATCCTAAACAAACAGCAAGCCAGGGAGCCAGGTGTGTAAGCCGCCCTTCTCCTTTGTAATTCTCTTAATAATCCAAGGCTTTGTAGTTCAGTTCATTGAGGAAGCCCCTAAATCATCCCTGCTCTTTTCAGAGCTCAGAGGTTCAATGAGACTTCGTTTGAAAGGCCCTAATCGATGTAGAGAAGGCACATGAATAAAGCAGTCATTGGGACAACCGAGTTACCAGGTGTAAACTGTCTAGTGCCATGTTAGGTACTACAAGGTCCTCAGCTCGGTCTGACAGAGGATAAATTATGTTTGGAACGTAATTTAAAAGAATATGTTTATTTAATTTTCTATTTGGGTTTCTTTCAAAAGTGCAAAGTACTAGTATACATGTCATCAAAGCAAAGATATAATCAAACTCTAGGAAAAACATTAGCGGGCACAGTGCTGCTGGCAGAAGAAGTATTTTACATATTGTATAATGACTGGCAAAAAACTATTTCTATAGCTTGTGAAATTTGGGATTTGAATAGGAACTAATTAAAAGGCAGAGGAGGGAGCGGCAGGCTATTTGTAAAAGAAGCCTCACTTGAAAACAGTCATAAAGTAACCGATTAGTTTGGCCAGGAGTCATAGCAATAGCCTTAAGCCCCAGAGGGCCAGAGGGTGGCTCCCAGGGAAGGGTGGGGCACAGCCCAACAGGCCCCTTGGTGGCTCTTTCAGCCCCGGCCACAGCCGGTCCTGCTCAGGACACACTTTCTACTTTTTGTCCCTTTCCCTCCAGCTGGCTCCTGGTTAGAGGGGGCTAGCCCGGCCTGGCCGGCAGACCCACATGTCAGATGGTGACTGCTTGGTGTGTATCCTACTGCTAGAGCACTGTGCGAGGGGGATGGCTGAAAGGTTACTACCATGCTCCCCACGGAGGCCTGAGTTTTTACATTCTAGCTTCCGCTCCCCAGATCCCACTGAGCACACTGCCAGAGGAGGCCCCTTTCTTTGCTTCTAAATTCCCTCTCGGCACGCTTCCTGCCTCTTCCTTGGTCTATCGGTATTTGGTCTGCCTTAGAGCAAAGAGCCACATGATTCAGCTGCACTGGTGTATGTGGTCAGGATGCCTTCCAAGTAAGCAGTGATAGCCTTCTTAGCGGCCTCTCCGGAGGGTTCCTGGATCCCTCTTACGTGCTCCAGGGCCTCGGAGAGCATTTTGTCTCGTTCCTGGGGGCTGGGGGCTGAGCCTGTGTCATCTCCCTCCACTCCTGACTTTAAATACTGTAAGATGTAAAGCCTGACCATATCACCACTTTGCTCCACGGTTTCCTGAATACACGACAGATCTGCACTGCTGGCTAGGCTTAACAAGTGAATCAGTGCTTGGCAGATCTGGGTTCTGAGGCTGGCACAGTATTTGAATTCCAGAAAGTCCGTGGTGTCCTCACTCTTCTGCAAGGCCGTCACCAGCGCGCTCCAGATCTGAGCATACTGTTCCACAGACCCATACTGCTCCCTCTTGTCCGGAATGGAAAGAGCAGTTGCAGACTTGATTCGCACTTTGAAATTCTTGCAGGATTTCACAACCGATGTGAGAGCGCTGTAGGCTTGTGCCGTCCAAGGAGCCGTCCCTGGAAATAGTTGGGAAAACAGAGTGAGTTTGGGAAAGGATTGGGGATCAAACAATGGCTATGGACAAACAGGCCACACTGCTGAGAGGTTTTCTATTAGAGAGTGAGCAGAATCAGCTCCTGTGCTGAAGAGAAACCTACATGTGCTCTTTGGATCTTTAGTAACTTAAACAATATATCTTCTATAATCCTCCAAAAAGCACTGGACTCAAAAACATGGAGCTTCATGTTTAGTCCTCCAGCTCTGTTACTCACTGCCTTGGTGACTCTGGGGCATGTTTTCTCCTCTGTAAAAAAAAAGGGGCCAAGTACAGTATCTCTTGGAGACTCCCTTCAATTCTATCTATGACGCTACAATATGGCATTACACTGCCACTTGATAAATTTCCTCTGACCTGCCCTGCCCAGCTCTTAGCTGACCAGAAGCCCACAATCTGGAGAGTTTGCTCTACACTAATTCACAGGGAAAATGCTGATAGATTCAAGAATGTCATAAGCTGGAACATTGGACTCTCTTACAATCTGACCCTTAATGTCGAATGTGGCGGGGGGATACAATCCAGTGCCTAAGATCAAATTGGGGGAGAAGGGGAGAGGACAGGAGTATTACTAACTATAATCCAGAGAGATGCATTTCTTCTTTCCAAACAGAATCTCTTTTATCACTTTTATACCAAAGCCTAGTTGCAATATTTTATTTAAAAGAGTTCAGAATTTTGCAGAATAAAAAAAAAAAAGCAAAAACAAAAACAAGTTTTTACTCACCCAAAGGCAAAGCAGAATTTTTAAATACATTTCCTAGAGCATAGCACGCATTCCATCGGACTTTCATGGTAGCCTCACTCAAAACAGTTGAGATAAGGGCCTGAATAGACTCCTCGATGGTTTCTGTAAATCTTGGCTTTACTATATGATACGGCTGCAGGAAGTGGAGCAAATTTCCAAGTGCCCGAACGGCATTACTTTTTACCTGATTGGGAAAAAAAAAGGATTAGAAAAATTCTCCCCCATAGACAATCTTAAATGCTTTTTAGTTTTAAATAATTTCCTAGATTCTGTAATCTTGTGAACAGGACAACAATGCTGGTAGGAGAAATTCGGGTACTGTAAGGTTCTAGAATTCTTTATGGTGAATATAAGATTCCTATCAGTGTACCGATCCCCAAAACAAGACTGTGTTTGAATTTCATCAAACTGGAAAAGGAGTGGATGCCCATCAACTGAGGAATGACTGCATAAATTATGGTATATGAAAATAATAATTATGCTATTAAAAATGATGAACAGGCTGATTTTAGAAAGACCTGGAAAGATTTACATGAACTGATGCCGAGTGAAGCAAGCCGAACCAGGAAGACATTATACATAGCAACAGCAAGATTGTGCACTGATTAACTATGATAGACTTGGTTCTTCTCAGTGGTTCCGTGACCCAAGGCAATTCCAATAAACTTTAAGATGGAAAAATGCCATCTGCATCCAGAGAGAATTATGGAGATTGAATGTAAATCAGCATATGCTCTATGTTCACTTTTTTTTTCCTTCTGATTTTTTCCTTTTGTTCTGATTTTTCTCTCTCAACATAATCCATATGGAAATATGTAAAAAATGAATGTACACGGTTAGTCGAAAAAAAAATCTTATTTTACTTGTAACCGGGGAAAATAATAACAATAAAAATTTCACCTGTCCAATTTCAAAGAATCATGAAATCTTAGAAGCTGAGGGGGAACTTAGAACTCACAAGAAAACTGGGGCTCAGAGAAGGAAAATGGCTTGTTCCTGGTTCTTCAGCAAACTAATGGCAGACTTGGGACTTGAATCTAATAAGGGATGCCCTACAGGCACCCCCGATTATCCTAAGTCTCCAGGACCCTGCTTGTTCTGGATTCTTTCCATAATACCAACTCTCTTAGTTCCAAGAAAAGAATGAGCTAAGGTGTGACCAGAGCTCTGAGCGTCATTGCTCAAGCCTCTAATTAAAGACAGCTTAGTCAAATATTCCAAGAAAAGATCGTACTACCTTGTCTTTATCCTTAGAAGCTTCAGTTGCTGATCTCAACATTTTCAATAGCAAGAGACCGGAAAATTCTTCCTGGAAACTCTGGCCCAACATTTCCCTGTTCAAACCAAAGCAAATAAAAGTGTCCAAAAGGTGAAATCCAGTTTAATAGCATTATAGCTATAGCATTACACTCTCATTCACTAATAAGGTTATAAAAGCAATAAAGGGAGAACAGCATAACTTATAATTATGCAAATCACATGAAGCCAAGTGAAAATATTTGCATCCAGATATTGTGATTGTAGCTCCAAAGCCTTCACAAGAGATTGCAGCCTCAGACCTCAGTCTGGAACCAAGAACTACTTACATGTTGACAATCAAAGTGTCTGTCAGGTTGCCCAAGGACCAGGCTGCTTTGGCACGGACATTTGGAGACTTGTCATGCAGAGACATCAGGATCGCATTTGCTGTGTCGGCCACAAACATGACATCCTACAAGAGAAGGTCAATGAAGTTACCTCAGGAGTCCCAAAGGACATTGATGAAGTTGCAAAGTCTTTATATTTGGTGACAAATCACAAACATGAATGCAAACATTTGTGAAAAGTCTGTAATTGGGAATTTATTCATATATTAAGTTCAACTAGTCACTCAACAAAAATCCCAAGTCCAATTCTGAGAAAATTTCCCTTGGTGTTTCCATTATTCACTGTGTATCCTGCCCTCCCATCAATGCTGTTAGCTTCCAAGGCCGTGGACCCCCCACCATCCCTCAAGGGAGTAGTAGAGGGTAGCTGGCTGGAGGCAAGGTCAGCTTACTCCTAATAACAATTTGTAGTCTCTATACTAAGGGCTTTTTTAAAATTTATGTATAGGCGCAGTGCATAATACAGAGAGGCATATTTCCAGGGATCGCTAGACTATTTTCCTTCTGAATAAATCTTTCCTAATTTTCCCCTTGGCTTTCCCATGACATTAAATTTAGTTAAGAGTAAATAACATTTTAAAATTATCTCGAAATGACAAGGAAAGAACATGGGTTCTTAACTAGTTTTCTTAATATTCTGATGGCTGTATTGCAATCTAATTGGTTCCTTAGTTTTACGCATTTTGTTTTTTATGTTTGACCATATTATTCTTAGAGAGGAATCATAGGCTTCAGCAGATTGCTGCCAAAGGGGTTCATGACACAAAACAAGGTTTTAAGCCTCTAGACTAGAAAATGCCGGACTTAAATTACGGTAGTAGTACAAATAACGTTAATAGGATTTGTCAATTTTGTCTTTTATTTAACTTTTGAACTCATTTGCTGTGAGAAAGTATTATGTAAAGCAGCTGCTTTCAATATTATTATTTCCCTGTGACTATTTGTCAGTTACTCTATGTGCCACGAGCAGACAATATATACCACTTGAAGGCTTCAAAGGTAGAAAGGGCTTTAGAGATCTCATTCAAATCTCTGATTTCATGAAGAGATGAGGGCCACACAGTTTGAACAACTTATTTAGTCACGGTCTTTGTGCTAAAGATGCATGCTGGTCATCTACCAGGGAGCGATGGGGGATTTAGTCGGCTGGTGAGAACAGCTTACACGAGCAAGAGAAGTGAGAGACCCTATTGCCTCATGTCTTCTACAGATGTACATCAGAGCAAGGCAAAGATAAAGTCTATTGTGGAAACAGGACTGAGGAAAGCTTGCGGGAGTATTGGGGAAGGGATGAGTCATGAGGGAACTAAGAAGTGACAAAAGATGAACCTCTGCATGATAATAATCGGGTATTATAAAATACTTCCAACATGAACAGGAGGACACCGTGACAAGAAAGATGAGGTCCTGGGCAAGGGGCTTATCCCTTGTGTGCCTTGTGTTTTTATGCTCTTGATTGAAAGCATTTTTGTTCAAAAACTCTGAATGTTTATTTAATAGTACTGTGATCAGGAAGTTGGAAATATTTGAAGACTGCTACTCTGTCCTTCCTCAGCTCCTCTTCTGTTTGTCCTGTGATCTCCCATCTCCTTTAGGTCCCAATCTATATCCAATAACTAGACCTTCTTAAGTCAATTCAGGCCCTGTTTTCCTTTTATCCTGTGAAAAACAACACTTTTCCCTCCCTCCCCTTTCCATAAAGCCCTATGCCAGACCCACATTTGCTCCAAGAAGTTTTACCTGATCAAACCCCATCATCCCTACCAGCATTATCCTGGAATCAAATCTTACTTCTAAGATTTTTCTTAGGCACTAATATCTAACCCATTTCCCTTATGAAAGTAAATTCTTTTATTATATTGCCCATACTTCTGATATACAAGAACTTGAGGGAGTGAGGATATGAACGCGCGCACACACACACACACACACACACACAGAATTTTAAAATTCAGTACAAGCAGCCAAGTAATATACAGAATCTGTCGTCCCATAGTTATCAATGGTAACTAAAAAGTCTAAGTAAATTATACACATATAAATATATATACATGTTAATTAGAAAAAGGGATCTCTACATAAGCATGTATCTACATTTACAACAATAAATGTGAGAAACTTCTAAAAGTCTATATATGACCTCGGCATTTATTTGACCACTCAGTACCCCAGGCAAAACTAAGCTGCAGACATGGTGCCAGTCTACAGTGGGACAGAGATTATTTATCACCAAGTCCTCTCTATATTAATAAAATAACAGGTCTATTCTCCCAAAATACACACATATTAAATAGGCAAACCACAACTGGCCTTGAAATTAAAAGGGCTGGGAGCACTCGAGCCTTCCTCAACAGTGTATAATGTGGCCTGTATCTTTTGCTCACATACACCTTCCATGTCATTAGGCAGGGGATCATCCCTAGGGACATAACTGGGGGTGGGAGAAGGGACAGAAGGGGTCTATTATCCTCCTCCGACGCTGGCACTGCTGGCACAGGCTCTCTTTGAAGGTCTTCACAGAGCACTATGCCTGGCGTGTCCTTACCTGCCTCAGACAGGAGAAGAGCACATAGACACCCAGAGCACGGGCAGCAGCTGCTTTCACCAGAGGGTTCTTGCTGTGATTCAGCCCCAGCAGCAGTGTGATGCACAAGATCTGTCTGTCGTTCTGATATTATTGACAACAGAAAGGTGCAAGTCAGCAGAAAAGCTCCATTTATTCCCTCCCCCCAAAGTGTGTCAGTGAGCTACTAGGCACAAGTACCCCATGCTAGGCAGTGGAGGAACAGGGCCCAGATAAATCACCATATCCAAGGACTTGGGACTGCAAAGGAGCTCTGAGAGCATCTGGGCCCAAAGCTCTCATTTTAGAGAGGAGGAAAAGATGGCTCTGGGAATGTAACACATGATCTTGCCTCAAGGAATCATGGTAAATACTGCACATAGAGAGCTCATCAAAGCTGACCTTTGGTACCAAGAAAGACCCTGATGCAGGATCAGGCTCCAGTTCTACTTCCTTCCTGTCATTTCCTTACAATGAGCTTAGAGAGCACAAGAAAGAGAAACAGATGCCCTAGAGACTGAGGGGCAAGCAAGACTGGCCTTCAATCTCAACCACTAATAAATATAATAAAGACCTAGACTTCTATTTTTTTTTTTTTTTAAGTTCAGAAATATGAGCCTGCCCTCTTTCCCCAGAGATTACATCAAACACTGGCTTATAAAGGCTGTTCACAGTCCAATTACAGCTGGCAATAAATAGGTGATGTTTAACAGAACATTTACCGGCAGACTACTGAAAGCCTCTGGTAAGATGGAGGAGAGGGCATCACAGGAGCTGGCCTGGAGGGTTGGATGCTGTGAGTTCTGAAGCGCTCTGGGCAAAGGACCATTCAGCATCATAGCCCAAAACATCACCACCTATAAGAGAAAACTGATCAAGACAAAGCTCAGGAAACACCCTACTCAGTTTAGCAACCCTGAATCCAAGGGGTGTGATCGTCCCATTTCTAGCTAAATTAATTACATATAAATAATCTTGTAAAGGTCACAGAGCCCACTCTTTGTCATCTGTCCTTCCCAAACTGAGCATTGATATATTTGAGACTTGATTCCACAATCATTTCTTCATCCCATCCTATATATGAAGTGCCAGCAGAAGCACAAGATTCAGCTAAGACCGAATGCCTGCCCTCATGGAGCTTCCACTCTAGCATGGAGCTACAGGAGATCTTGGCCACAAGGCCAAGCTCCTTTTCTTTTAAGGCTAGAATTGTTCCTTTACACTCCTCTGACACACATTATACAGCTCGTAACAATTTTGAGCTGCATCATTAACACACCACCCCTTCTATAGAGAGAGAAACCAGCAAAAGTGACTTGTGCAAATACAAAGCTAACCAACCCTCTAAAGGACTCTTTAATCACTTACTCTTCTATGGTGGTCTCTAGACTTTTTTGATTTTAAGCCCTTCAACCTACCTTAGCCAAATGTATATGCTTTAGCCAATTTACAAGCAATACCCATTTATTTTTATACTAATTAAATACATACATTGTAAAAATCATAGAAAATAATCCTAGGCTCAGGAAGCTATAAGAGGCCATTCAAAATAAGTGAGCAGAGACCACTCTGACACCTGAGCATGGTGAGCACTGGCCTAGGGAGAGGCATGAGATAAGGAACCCAATGTTATGTTGAGGTTTGATAAAATCAGAATCAGGACGATGATTCTGATTGGAGAGAAGAAGAAGACACCAGAGTTGTGGAGTCAGAACTGATGAGATCCAGCAACTGACTGCATATGGTGGGCGACACAAAGTGAGACAGTACTGTGAACCCCAGTGATAGGAGGAGGGGGGTGCTCTCAGTGGTGCTAGGGAAGTTTGGGAGAAGGATGGGGGCAGTGGCAGTAAAATAATGAGCTCTGAAATGCATGATCCACCCAAGCCTGTCCATTCCCTGTAATTCTTTGTTCTGTTCCACCCAAAATGGAAAGCAGGGGGAGGGAAAATAGAGCTCTGATTTTCCAGTTACTGCCTCTGAGTGCAAAGTCTGACCCAAGGGAATATTTGATGCAGACATGAGAGGATGGGGGCAGAATTTTCCAAATGACACCTGGCAGCTGCTGCTGTGGTAGCCCAGATTAAATACACAAGTTAGATCCTAAGTTAGTTGCCTAATTTAGAGTGGGAAAGTTCAAAAATTGCATAGCACAGGTAAGGGACAGAGCTGAGCATTGGGGAGTAAGGGGCTGTGTTGGAGATAAGACCCATGATTGATTGTCTCATGGGTGGGATGCAACCAATCTTCCCCCCACCCACTTTTCCTCCCAGTCTTTGATGAAACATGCTCTGGAGTCAGGCCATAGCCCCTTAGGAGGCCCAAGCCTCCACTTTGGAGACCACTTAATGGACTCTTCTAATGCCAATCAACAAAAATTTTTTTCTTACTTTCTAAGTAAAATATAAGATCCTTGAGGGTAGGGAATATTTTAATTTCCTTACAGAGTCACTAATACTGAGCAGCAGGGGCTTCATAAATGCTGACTGACAGACTACTCTTGAAAATTCTAAGCCTTGAACACTGACACATTCTGCCAAGAAGAGAACATCCAATCCCCTCATGGCATATTGGATAACAGTTCATATTTCACAGCATTTGTAGACACAACATAGTCCAATTAACTCTAATCTAACCACAAGCATTCATGAATCAGTGCCCGGCACTTAGCTGAGTGCTAAAAGACAAAAACAATTGGAGGTCAAATTCTGACTGAAATTCAAAAAAATGGTTAACGGCCAGATGAACAGCCATTTACTTACCAAACTGACCGGGACTCTTTGACTCGGGGCAACAGTTGAGTCTGCTTTATATTGCTGGATTAAACCTGTTCCTAGCTCTTCTAAAAGCTGCCAAAAAAAAAAAAAAATTATCGAAGAAACCATCAGAACTATGATCAACATATACTTGGGCTTTCTTCAAGGTCAAGGTCACACCAAACCCAACAAAAACTAATTCTATACTAATTTCATTCTTTTAAGGAGTTCAAGTTTCAACACAGACCGCTAAGGTACTCAAAAAAAATCTAACCCATCAATCACAAGCAATCAGCTTCCATCAATGAAATCAGTGCTCTCTGAATAGACACATAATACCATAGAGCAGAGGTATCAAATACAGGATCTGCTAACTACACTCCAATTGTAGCCCAAGTCAGATAAAAATGTTATTGGAAAATATTTCACAAAATAAAGAAAAATGCAAGAAAACATAAAGAATGTATGTGCTCCACTTTTATGTGATCCACAAGGTCTAGTAACCCTCATTTCACTATAAGTCTGACCCCACTGCTGCAGAGCACCACCATGTATTAATTTCCCTGCTTCAAACAATGTCATACAAAAACATGTTCTCAGTTACAATTACCTTAAGAAATGATTGAACTGCTGGATATGTAGGATATGCAATAAACAAAATAAACAAACAAACAAAAAAGCAAATATTACTTTTGCACCATGAAGCTGAATGGATGGGTCTGTTTCCTCCATGCACCTGCAGGCCACCTCCCCAAGCTCCATCAAATAGCCCTGAGCCATTATAAAATAACCTTTCACCAGAAGGGCCAGCACCTACAGGGAAAAAACACACATACAGCAATGGGCTAACCAATCATCATAATCTGAATTCACTGCAGGGAGTAACATTTTAGGCTGGCTCTCTAGAATGTTTAATGAACCACATCCTTGGGTATAAACAGAACTTGAAAGAACTTGGACAATGGCAGAAGAGAAAGGCAAACATTGCCTTGATTTTCAATAGAAAGAAAAATCTGCACACTTTGGGCCACTGAGTTTTATTTTAGTGTCTGGGGAGATTTTAGAACTCACTTTTGATCATCAGAGATGGCTAATAAACATCTGAAGAGGGAAGTGGTGATTATAAAGAGACTACACGGCTTCCTCAAGAAGAGGTCATATCAGACTAGGGGGAAGGGAAGGGAATATCTATCACCTATCATGTGCCAGACCCTGTGCTATAAGAGTATTACCCTCGTTTGATCCTCTCATTTCCTTTTAATTGGAAACTAGTACTAAACTAGTAGATGAGGGAAATACAATGGATATACACTTTACCTAAATTTCAGCAGTACTTTGGATAACATTTCATAATATTCTTGTGAAGAACATAAAGGAAGTAGGGACTGAGTGATAATACAATCAGATGGATTCAGCACTATGGCTAGATCACAACCAACGGTTCCATGTAACGGTAGCAGAAGTCTCCCCAGGGATCTGTGCTTGGCTTGGGAGCAGCTTTAACAAGTGCATCAATGAGTTGGATAAAGACAGAGTTGCCATACTCATCAAAAATGCAGAAGACACCAAGCTGGAAGGGACCCCGGAGACACAGGATCCAAAGAGGTCCTGACAATCTAAAGCACTGGGCTAAACTTAGTAAAATGAAATTCCCTGGGATAAATGTAAAGTCTTGCACTTGATAAAAAGATGATGCATACACGTAGCAGTCATTCTGAGAAAGATGTGAGTTTTAAGAGCCTGCTTGCTAGTGAGTCAGCAGTAGGACATAAGTCTGGAACTGAATTAAGATAATGAGAATAGGGAGGTGGGATACCACTCTCAAAAAGTTGGCCAAATGTGATGTTCATCGGCGTTGGGCCCATGGTTTACAAAGGTTACTGATTAAGTATTCAGAGCACAGCACCCAGGAAGCTGATGAGCCCCAAGTCCATGACAAATGAGGATGAAGTGAAGGTGCTAGGCATGTTTAGCGTGGCGAAGAGAAGACCCAGGTAGAACATGATAACATCTTCAGGTATCCAAAAGACCATCTATTAAGAAGGGATTAAACTAATACTGTTTGGCCCCAGAGGGTATCATCAGAAAGAAATGGGCAGAAGTCACAAAGAGGCAAATTTAGGTTGATATCAGGAAAAACTATTAACTTCCTAACAAGAGAGGAACAAACTGCCATAGGAGATAGTGAGCTCTCCTTCCTGGTGGGTCTCTCTCAGTGGGCATAAGCTGCCTGCATTGAATGGCTCAAGAGGGAGGTGCCTCCAGACCCTGACGCTCTGTGAGCTGTGAATTACAAGAGTTGGAACAAGTCTGACCGACACTTTGAAACAAATGGTTCTCTGTGTAAACACAAGTATTAGACTCTCTCACCTGTAAGGATTCCAGTCGAACAGGAGATGGTTCATATATGTTACCAGCTGTACAGCTAGTATCGCTATCAGAACAGGGATCTTCTCTGGGCAGTACAACAATGGAGATGCAGAGGCGGATGAGCCAGCAGGGCTCGCCACTGGAAGCTGCCAACATATCTGTGGATTCCTCTAGAGTTTCTGCATAGGAAGCATCTCGGCGCCAGTCAGAAGAGCTGAGCCACGACATGGCTGAACTATTACTACTAAGCCCAGAAGAACAAGGCTGCTGTAAAAGCAACTGCACTTCAGGCAAAGGAGCCTGAGCCGATACTATGGCCCCCAAGAGGGTCAGACTTGAGACCCGGACGTTGACATCTATGAAAGGAAACAGTGAGAGGTGGGTGCCATGCCAACAGTCATTATAATAACTGAGATAGAGGAAGCATACCAGGAGAACAGAAACTTAAAGCTGGAAAGTACTTTCCAGTTCAACCCTTTCTATTCAATATTTACAGATGAGAACAAAACTTAATTCATTCCAACTGAGCTCTGATGCTAAAACTTCACTTCCAAAGAGTATTTATAGTTTCAAGGTAGACTATACAAGAGATATGAAAGATTCAAATGTTAGAATTTTATTAAAGTAAAACTGGAGATCAGAATGATGAAGTTTTGTTCTTAACTACAGTGTGGAATATATCCTTAACCAAGTTATTCTTTGTCTCTATTTGTCTTTAAAGTGAGAATCCCATTATCCTCCACCTCCCTTGAGCTAGAACCTAAGAGATGTGAATAACTACATACCAGACAAGTCTAGCAACTATATGATAATCCCATTAATTACTTAGGAGTAGTTTGGGGGTAGAAACATGATTCTTTTGCCAGTATCAAAGATATACAGAATGACTTGAAGCAGCTGGGGAGTCTACAGTTCCCTTTTCCATTTCTTTCCATTCCAGGCCCAAAGACATTGCAAAGGCAAGATGGGATGTTCAAAGTAACATCACCTCTCCCCAAAGGCTGGAAAAGATTCCTCTGAAGGTTGAAGGTTGGGAAGAATGAACTCTGTAACCACATCATTTCTTAGAGGACACTCTTTGAACAAGTGGTCCCATCTCTTTGCTTTGAGTTCATCTTACTGGGATGAACCAATAAATGGTAAATGGCTTTGGGACCATGTTATTAATAACCTATTATCTAATCATATTGTTTATAAAGCATACTTGAGCTGAATAGGTCACCAACCTTTATGGCGGATGTAGGGCTTTATCTGGTTCCAGACTTTAGTCAGCAGGTTGGGTTTCAGACGATTATAAGGCGCATTTGATACTAAGTTTGCTAGGCACTGTAAAGCACAGATATGAGAAAATGGCACCTCATATGCAAGCTAATTTTTAATTTTTAATTAAGGAATTATAAACAGATAACAAAGCAGTTAACACTTTTAAAAATTCATTTACATAAAAACTGCAAAAAAAAAAAAAAAAAAAACCCAAGGACCCCAATTCTTTACATTGGAAAGAATATATTTTAAATCAGTCCTTCATTTGGACAATATTTAGATCTGTTTGATACAATTTAAATCCCTAGAAGCAAAGAAATTTTTCCAAAAATTAAATTATAAGATACATTCACATTTGTAAAGAACACCATTTTACTAAAAATCACCACTCAGTTAATTTGCAGTTTTTTTCTTGCAACATTTTAAAATTTCTTTTAGTCAGATTATTTTGACATGGCAAAAATTTTCTAGGCTCATAGTTTCCTTTACCTTAATTATCTGAGTAAGGGTTTGGGAGGATGATTCAGCCACCAAAGCTAACAAAAGACATCGATGTAACTCGCGAATGCTGGAAGCAATGGTCACCGAGAAGGGCGTGAAAGCCCTTCTGTGGTCGCTTGTGTCTTCAGCAACGGAAAGAAACTGCTTTGAGCCATCCAAGATGGCTGATAATACTTGCAGAGCACAGGCACGAGTCTGAAATGTCAAATTAATTCATTTGTTGATAATGAAACAAGTCATTTTTATTTTTCAAACTTTTGGGCTATGACTACATATGGACACCTTTTCTATCATCAATAGGGGTACTTTTATTTAAGATTTGTTTCTACGCTAGTTTTCTATCGTCCATGCGGGTTACCTGATCCAAACAAAATGATATATTCCAACTCAGTATTTGTTACTTTGCTTTGTAAGAAATATGACTTTTACACTTCACTTCAAAATCTGAAATCATTTACAGAGGGATTGTCACATATGGGTACAATTAAAAGGATACAATCCCCCACTTCCCAGTCTATTTTGCTTTCTATTCCAATCCAGGACTTTTGATAAATTATCTCCAGAATTTCCTTTTAGAAGCAATGGACTAACCCTCAAGGATAGGATGGTTTTACAAGGAGGCTGCTACTCTCTTATACTAATGGTGCATGTGAAGACATAAGGGAGCCATGATTTTGTCATGTTGCAACCACTCTATATCTTACCAGATAATCCCAGTAGTTGCCACAAAATCCGGTTAAGTGCTAAGTGGAGGCTGTCCAGCTGCTAAATGTCAAAAGGTAGAATCTGAACCTAAGTTTTTATTACTTTATCTATTGTTATCACACTGCCTCTACTCCTGAATATATCATTGTATTAAAAAAGAACTCAAATGAGTCTAATTAATGGGAATGTAAATTGCTTACAAGGTGATAAGTAGGATCGATGTTTCTGAGGGCAAGGCTGTCTCACCCAGAGCTTGACCCATGCCAGGATTTCTTTGCCAGTTAGTAAACATTTCCACTGTAAAACAAGTTGTTTCCTTTCTAGGTCTATGAGCTGCTTTCCAGAAGGTAAACAGAGAGCAGCATTAAAGCATCCTTTCCTTCCCTTCATCACAGCTAGCATCAGTCCACATAGCCTCTGTCAGGGGGAAGTTTGCATGGCACTGCTTCAGCAAGATGGTGGGTACAGGGAGGAGAGTTAGGAAAACGTGGGCTTAGACCCTACTTCAGACCTTTCCAAGCTGTGTGACCATTGGCAAGTCACTTCACTCTGCCTCCATTTCCTCACCTCAATAATGAGATGATTAAAATGTTACAGGGTTGTGATGAACACCAAATGAGGTTGTGTTTTTAAAGTTCTCTGCAAACCCTACAGCACTACAAATGCTGACTAGTATTTAGCCTCATTCAGAAAGGATACATAATTACAAGGGTACAGGTTCAGACTTGGACTGCCCCTCTCCTGGCAAGAAGCCTGGGTCTGAATTCCCAGAGACCAAGATACAGACTACTTCGCCATCTACCTGAACCCTTGTCCTGTTTCCTTTTGAAGCCAAAAGAACAATTTTTAAGTCAGCACTCCCATTAAAATCAATGAGAGATCTGTATTTAGATTAAGTCAATTGGGTCAGAGAGAAGGAATAAAATTTAATAAAAAATTTAAAAGGTTAATAACAAAGTTCTCTTACCTTTGGAGAAGGATCTTTTAGTGAAATCGTCATCAGAGACACAGACTGCGGGCTTCCTATGCCAGGGGTATCAGGGACAAAAGCAGACCAGTAGCCATAGAGAACTTTCTTCTCTATTGATTTTATTGTGGAAAGGAAACAAGCTAAAGCTCCCTGGCGGACTTTGGCTTGGTAAGATCTTGAATGAAAATAGACAAGAGGTTTCAATGAAACACAAGAGCCCTCACTCAAACTGGATCCTTCTACTAAGACCAAATGAAGGGATAAGTTTAGGAACTCTGCTTTTTAAATGAACCCCAAAATTCACATGGTGGTTTTATCTCAACTACAAAAAGCCTAATTAATTCATAAAATAGCCCAAGAACAGACATTTCAGAACCAACTTTCAGACCTCATCTTACTCTGCAGTCCACCCTCGGCATCCGAATAGTCCGATTCACTACTGCTGATTCTCTTCCATGGGGAAGAACTGAGATAGGAGGAGGCCCGGTCTCGGGCTGCGGGGCTACTCCCTTCAGATCCCCCACTTGGGGTACTCAGGTAGGCAGAGCCCACGGCGCTCCCTTCATGGAGGGTCAGTTTGCCCAGGACGCTGGCGGCACCGGCTCCGATCTCTCCATTCGCTTCTTTCAGTTCTTCTCCTTGATGGCCTTTCTTTTGTTTGCCTTTTGCCTTCTTCCTTTTACTCTGACAGAGAACAAATTAAAAGTCTGACACTTCCTATCTACACCCAACTTCCCCCTGTCCTCTACACTGCAGACCTGGGGAGCACCTGAGGAGCTCCTTCCTAATCGCGACCCCAGCGTCCCCCAGCCCAAGGCTCCATGTTCCACCACATCTCTGCAGCCCACGCTTCATTCATCCGTGACTCCTACATCCTAGATGTTCTCCGTTCTCTAAAAGCTCCTATTATATCTCAGAAACCAACTTTTGGGCAATACGGTCCTCCCCCACTATCCACTCCCCGCAAAAAACCAAACCCATGCTCCCACTGTCCTGACACTCATTAGAAGTAACTGGGGAGTAATAAAGTAACTGCTTAAATAAGGTGCAACATGGAAGGTCTGGGCAGGAAGGATTGCTATTTAAACAGCCAGCAATCACAGGCCAGGGAACATGCTCATGTTCTAACTGTGACAGGATTGGACAGAAAAGAGAGGGAAACTGGAGAGAAGGCGAGAGGGATTATGGTAGAAGTGTGGAGGCAGGAGACAAGGAAACACTCAGGATCACGATGCCCAACTTGGGAAGAAGAGTATCCTGGTGCCGCAAAAGCCATAACATGCACAGTACCTCTGAGAAGTGCCCATACTCTAAGTGATCCCCCTAAACCTTTTTAAACTGATTATATAAAAAGCCCACAAAGAGTAAAAAACTGCTTTCATGAAGGGTCTTCTCAGTTAATAATAATAAAAGCAAGTGAAAGTGTTTATGTACAATATATTTTACAAAATAAATCTAAATGCTAATGCGATAAAACTGCAATTATACCGCTACTGGTTTTGAGGGATTTATTTCCAACGGCTCCTGTTTGAGAGGTGATCGCCCATCATACTGAGGAAGAGGAGCCGGGTATAAAACTGCAGGCATCTCTATGTTCAATCCAGGAAGCCCATGAAACATGTATTTCTAAATATTAAAAAGATTAAAAAAATAAAAAAAAAAAAAGGAAAACCACAAAATCAAAATCTAAATAGATGAACAAGGCAAACATTTTCATTGTTAATAAAACAAAGATGGAAAGCAAATTTGCCCCTTTCCCCTTTCTTCAAGTCCAATATGTTTCAGTTAATAAATACAAATCTGAGAGAGATTTTTTAAAAATACATATTTAACTATCAATGGGCAAAAGGCTCCTAACACCACTTAAAAGTTAAGATAGGAAAGATTGCAGCCATTAAAAAAAGGAACTGAGTTACACTTGCTTACCTTTAATACAGCCAGAAGAGACCCAAGCTGCTCAGTCTGTGTAAGCTTCATCTTCCCCCCATTCAGAAGGGACTGGAGACCTTTCAGTGCATTTTGTAACAACTGGGGGAAAAGGAGACTAAATTACAGGGACAGCCAAACCTTAAGCCATCTGGACACTAGGCTTCCAGAACCCTCAAGCATTCCCAACTGCACCAAATCCCAAAACAGAGTTTGTAAAAAGACATCTCTGCCAGCAACACAAGAGCAGCAAACAATGACAAAGCAGCCATGGACAGCCCCAGACCTGGAAATGATAAAAAACGGTGAGAAGAGTATTATAGTCTAAGAAGGGCTGCCCTAAGAATGCAGAGGTCTGGCTGCTAAGCCTGTGGGTACTATTCACTCCACACACTCTTGGGCCATATTGCTCTAACCCTCAGTCTCCTACTCTCTAAAGTGGGAATGATGCTACTTGTCCTTCTTCCCTCATTTAGGTTGTTCTGAGAATCAAATGAGAGAATGTACATGCAAACACTTTGGGAACTCTCAAGTGTAAGTGCCTGGCAGACTAGGCAGGTAGATTTTGTGGGTTTTTTGTTCTAGTTCCAAGAGGCCATTCTTTGCCTTAATTGTTACCTAGCCTTAATCACTGAATGGGTGTGGCCCAGTCAACTGAGACCTGTGGAAGACCTGAGCTTAAAAAGGCCCAAGATCTCCCACTGCATCTGGGGCCATCTCCAGTCATCCTGATCTCTATCTGGCCACTGGACCCAGATGGTTCTGGAGGAGAAAGTGAGGCAGGTGACCTGGCATAGCCTCCCTCACTTCAATCCAATTCACTTGCGTGTCATGGCGTTACCTCCCTGATGTCATGGTCTTCTTCAAGAATGAAGGACAAACAATAAGGCAGTTAGTAAATGCTTCCCTAATTAGAGTCCCTAAGCATAAGGAAAAGAGCCCCAGGGAATGATCAGTGCTATCTGTGCATGGGCAACCTTCTTTGTAAACCCTGAAGAGAGTTCAAAAGAGCTAGAAAAGAGGGTGCCTTTGTGGCAGCAATTGCTCTGGGTGTGGGAGTGGCAGCGGTGAAAAACAGCAGACATTCTCCCAGAAAGCTGGGGGGAGAAGCTCGGCACACAGGCTTTACTGGGGTCGTCAAAGGCAAAGGCACAGGGTCCCCTGTGGCTGTGTTCACAAGAACAGAGAGAGAGAGAAAGAGAAAAAGAGAGAGAGAGAGAGTATGTGTATGTGTGCATGTATTATAAGTGTATATGTAATGCAAATGTATGTGTGTGTGTGTGTGTATGTGTGTGTGTGTGTTTACAGAGCAAATATTGACACCAAAGTAGACAGCAGCACAATTCCAGTACCTAAATGTTAATTTCTGTTATTCAAGAAACTTTCATCCAGAAGAATAGTTCCAGGCAATATCGAGCAGCCCAAGTTCTCCTATATTTTTTCAAGCTAAAATTATACATCCGCTCATAATGGCACCTTAAAAAAGCCAAGTGGATACCTTTGTTTACTTCCTGCATTCTGCAACTATGTGTTTCATGTACAACAGTAACTTACATTATAAGTGAGGTATTGTAGAACACTAGGTTCCTACCTACCATGCAAAATGTGATATCGTCCATACCAGAAACTTTGGAAGACTGTAAAATAGTTAAGAAAGTTTGAAAGCAGACATTTCGGTAAGGCTCATCCAAGTATGGCTGTCCTGGAACACTAAAACACAAGCAAAGGAGGCAATTCAAACTCCAGACGCTTTGAGTTGAGCTTAGAAATCACCACTAAGCATGACCCATCTCCAACCCATGGAGGAGGAGGAGGTGGACGAGTTACAAGGGAGTTCACAAAGCTCTCCGCTGGGCATCTGGGGAAGGGAAAACAGTGTGCACACTGCAGGGCTGGTGACCAGAGGAGAGCTTAGAGATCAACAGGAGGGACAAAGGTTTCTCAGTCCCAACAAGTGAACCACTAGTAAGAGAGTTTTAAGCTGTAAAGGGAAAGAAGAAGAGCAAAAGGGCCCAGGGGAATGACACGCATCTCCCTCTTCTCGTTGGTAGAAGCCCAGGGTCAAGCCCTGACCTCCAGTCTCTTCAAAGGCCTCTTTCAACAAGTTTGAGAAGTTTCTCCAAACCACCCCAGGCTCTCCTGAGGTTCCCTTATCCATCCTGTACTCCAGGGAACAGTGCCCAGTCACAACTGCCCTGAATCACTATGCAGTTCACTAGATGGGCAATCCCGCACACCCATCTGGCTGCTATATTGAACTATTGATTAAGGTTGATTAACCTTCTCATTTTTCACGGTTTATGTTTCATCATTCCTAGTCAGAACATAGGACCCAAGACCCAGGAAAGGCAAGGACCACATTGTATAATTATTTGTATTACAGAAGCACAGAAATTTAGATTTTTTATACTGGAGGGACCTGAGAGTTCACGTAATTTATGGGTTCTTAATTGGAGGGAGGAGTGCATGCATGCACAGATTTCAAGGGCCAGGCACCTAAGCAGGAAAAATATTACATCTCCATTTTTGTTGATCTCTCACTAAAATTTAGCCATTTCCTTTCACTTTTAAAAGCATTCTTCAGTGAAGAGAATCACAGATTTTCCCAGACTACCCAGGAGATCCATGTCCTCCAAAAGGCTGAAAACACTCATCTGAGCCAACCCCATCAGTCTGGTGATGAGGAGACCAAAGGATAAGGAAGCCAAGTGGTCGGGCTGTGATCTCAAGGTTAGCCAGGATGGGGACTCAGGCCTCCAGGGTCTAGAGTTCCTTCTGCTTGTGACTGTGGCCATAAGCCCAAGACTCTTCCCATGCCAGATACATGGACAGGACAACTTGAATCACTGCAAGTGACACCTCTTTCCTTTGTGTTGATCCAGAATGAGCTGATCAAATCACTGAACTTTAAGCACTTTTTTTTATAAACAACAATTTTTAAAAGGGAAAAAAGTGGCCATAATAAATGCTAAAGATTGACAAAGGAGTTTCAAATGCCTAACAAGGGAGCCTTTTCAGACTTACAAATCATTCCATTTTAGGTCAGGCAAATAGAAAAGGCTGTAGTTTTCAATATTTCTTTACTAACTGGGCATTTCCTAAAGGGAAGATGGATTGGGTGACTAATGGCATGGCAATTTAAAAAAAAAAATTTCCTCATATGGTAGTCTTATAAGCAAAATAGAAAAATAGGAAAACCAGTCTCCTGTGACACACACTGTTAGGATACTTCACAGATGCTAAGCCGGAAACTACCTTAACTTCAGACAGGCTCTACTCCCCACAAATGGTCCCAGGCCCCATCTCCTATTTGACCCCCGTACCTGAGACATATGTTTGCCATACAGTGCACTGCAGCTCTTCTGAGATCAGGGTCCGACTGGCTGGGATCGCTCAACTTCATCAAGATTCCAGTCTCCCCGAGCAAGTCTGGCAGGTACTAGGACAAATACAACAGTCAGAGGTAACCCAAGAGAGCTGAGAGGAAAGGACTCTAACTCTGACAAAGTTCTCTTTCTTTCTCTTTTCCTTGGGTGAGAAGTAAGTGGGGCAGGGGCTGGGAATGTACAAAAAGGCAATTAGGCACTGCAGGGCCTCCGCTACATGTGTCTTACACACGATAAAGCTAAGACGCATCAATATAGCATTCAGGCCCACTAGAAATACAAAGTGCTTAGACCATCAGAAATAGAGGTTCTAGCAGAAGTTCTTTCATCACAACTACATCTGAGGGAGGGCCTGCAGGTCAGCAGGGAAGCTCCATGTTATGCTCATTGGGCCACGGACCAGACTAGGCCCAGCAGATGCAACAGAGAGATGCTCATACCCTGACCAAGATCCTTACAACACTGGGCAACTTTATGAGGCCAAAAGGGCCTCATTAAAAAGTTTCCATACTTTGTTTCCTTGCTTTCAAATGTTTGACTGTCAAAGATAATTTACTATTGCTTACAACTCTTAACATTAATGATACAGACAACTTGGGGGAAGAATGAGAGCCTTTGGGCAGTAATACTACAAACTGCTAAGAACCGGTTCGCCCCTATATGATTTCTATAGAACAGTTAAGAATCATGGAGAGAAACTGTGGGAAGAATCTCCTCCGTCCCTCCTGGCAGTGTAAAGAAGAAAGGAAATACAAATTACCTTCTGACATTTGGGGCCATTGTAATAAACCAGAGCAGACAAGGCCTGAAGAATTTCCATGTGTGTCCAGGAACTACATTGTTGAAAAGCAGAGATTGTGTATGCCAAAAGGAAATCCAGATTCTGTTCATCAACAATCACCTACCCCCAAGGAGAAAAAAAACAGGTACTTTGAAAACTATTTCCATTCTAAATATACGTTAACTATACTCACCCACATACATCTGTGTGTGTGTGTCTCTATTTCTTACATTATGTACACATATTCCAATGAACGTTCTCAGTTCAAGTGCCCAGGCCATAGTAGGTACTCAATCAAGCCGTGAGCAAGTCTTTACTATGTGACCCGTATAATATCAGGCCTAAAGACCAAACCAAAGAAATTTAACATACAATTCCTACTCTCTACGGAGTTAACAATTCTATGAGAACTAATAACTATACACACTTGAAATAAGTAGATCCTGCCTTCAAAGCATCGTTTGCACCATCCCTTCCTTCCTACTCTTGCCACCTACTAGTCCCTGGATGAGCCTAACAGCCTCCTCATTTTTTCTATTCTGTATCTTATAGTATCATTTTGTATCTTGTAGTATCATTTTGTATCTGGCAGGACAGCACTGCTTACAGTTCTCACCAGGTCTACCCCCATTTGACTCTGGTATCCTTGAAAGCAAAGATTATTTTCTCCTCTTTGCATTCCTAGCATCTAGCACAATGCCTTGGACAAAGCAGGTGTTTACTATGTCTGTTTAATTAAAAATATTTTTAGACCAGACCTGTGAATTCATTGAAATGACTTTGATTGAATGTGAGAAAAAGTATAAGCCAGTAGCAAATGCACGGATTAGATGTGCCACAGGACATCGGGATCCTTTTCAATTGATCAGGGCTACGGATATGATGCCCCATCAGTAGTGGAGAGTCAAACCTCAAATAGAAGAGGCCCCAAAGTCTTAAGACTCTGGGACACTATAGACACTGCCTTCTGTAGTTTACCATCAGTATTAAAATCAGAGGTGGGTGTAGTGAAGAGGACCGGTCTCGAAGTGGGCAAGACCTAGGTGATATATCTGTGATATACCAGCCAAACAACTCTGGCCAAGTCACTCACCTCTTGGCACCCCAAGCTTGCAACTAGCGCCTCTAGATCTTTCAGGCTGGTGAGCCTTCACATGTGCTGACTCCTCTGATTGTCACAACAAGCCTGTGAGGTTGGCCCTCTCACCCCCATCTTACTCACGGGGAAATGAGTACAGAGAGCTGCCTCCTAGTCCGGAGCTAGGAAGGTGACAAGCACATTGGGAGAGGGACTTTCCACACCCGGGAGCTCCTTCTGCCAATCAAATTATAATTCTAGTCCTCAACCTAGGAAAATCCTCCTTCTGACTGCAATCTAATTTCTTTTGGGCAACAGCCTTATATGTTCACATCCACATAAGGGGATATATGTTGCGAACAATTCATTTTGGAACATCTTTAAGAATCATCTCACTTGATAATAGCCTTACTGCACACTTTGCATTAAAATGTATTTAGCAATTTGTGAAAAATATTGGAGAAAAGAGCAAAGTCATGATATAAATGGACTAGAAAAAGATAGGTGGAATAAAATAAATCTTTTTAACCATGTAGGAAAAACACAAGTGTCCCAAGAAGTTCTATATTTTATATAGAACATAGATTTAGAACTGGAAGGAACTGGAAAAGTCATCAAGTCTAAACTCCTTATTCTACAGCTGAGGAAGGTTGAGTTACACAGAGTGAAGTAGCTTGCCTAGGGTTCTATGCCTCCTAGTATCTGAAAGAGCTGTTCTGAACTCAGATCTTCTGACAGTCAGATGCTCCATCTCCCATTCCACAGTGTCTCCTAGATCCAAATTAGCCACATTCCTTCCCCCAACAAAAACTAAAAAACCCAACAGCAGCCAAGCATGATACAACTAACTAAGGGACAAGGGATGAAGAAAAAAATCCACATTTCAGATAATTCTGTGGGCTTTTCTGAGTCAGAAAAGAAATCTGATGCGGCAAGTCAAGGGAGGCTTTTGCAGTCAGAGAACCAGATTCGGATATTGCTTCTGATATTTATTTGTAACGTCCCCATGGACGAGTCATATGTTACCTAGCTTCACCAAGCCCCTTAAAATCTGCCTCCTAAGTGAGAGAATTGGGTGGATTGAGTAAGTAACAGAGGCTGCCACATCCAAAAAAATCACAGATAAGTCTTTGCTCTTGGTCTCGATCAAAGAGGCATTTCTTCCCCAAATCCAAACTGGGGGTGCTCTCACCTGTAATCTATTAAGTAGATGGTGAATAAGCTGAGAAACCTTGCTGACTAGATGTTCCTGATTAAGATGGACTAATCGACAGGCCTGGACCAGTAAAGCACTGACATCCTATAAGAAAGAATGAAAACAATAATAAACACAATAGCAAATAATACCATTTTGTCCAATTCAAACCGCTAAAACAAAGTACACCAGAGCTGAAATGAGCTTTCCAAAATGGGAAAAAGGATGAAAAAAAGGGCAACGGAGACATATTAATAATATATGGAAGAAAAAATAAGCAAAAGCCCAAAATACAGCAGGACAGAAATTACACCAAAGCTGTGGAAGGACAGGTGGAGTTAGACCTCCTGTTAGCGTAAATACATGCATTAATAGATGTGTGTATATATGTAAATATATGCTGTATAATACAGGTTTACAAATATATATACATGCCATGAATCCACATGGGCATGCATATAGTATACATGTGTGCGCTTGACATGTTGTCGCATGCTGTGTGTATTTGTAGATCTGTGTACACAGATATACATACTACATATACAAATACATATATACACAAATCTATAAATGTGTATACAGATGCATAGTGTGCGCATGTATAGAAATAAACTATATATGTACATGCAGACATGTATATACTATATGGCACACAATTATAAATCCATACACAAATATACTTAGCACATATATATATCTACACATTTGAGTACAGATTGTAGCATACATGTGTCCAATGTGTACATATATATGCATGTATACACACATACAAACTAGGAGTCTGTCGAGATTTTAACATACTTCTGACCTTTGTGTCATGAACCCCTTAAACAGTCTGGTGAATGTTTTTAACTGCATAAAATAATATTCAGAGGATATAAAGAAAACCAGTTACAGTGAAACAAGGACATATTTTTTTTCTCCATTCATGTTCACAGATTCCCTGTGGATTCATGGACCACCCAAAGCCTTGGTCCGGAGAACCGAGGCCCAAAGAAAAGTTGACATTCCATGATTCTGATTTCAGACCCCAAACCCCTCTTCCCTCTGGACATAGTGTAAACAGCCTCCAGTGACCAAAGCCCTTCTATCTTAGAGTTAGGGTTAGAGCCACGAGTCATATTTTAAGGTTCAGTTGGAGTCTCGAGGCATTCAGGGTTAGGGTTAGATAGAGCCCGGGGTCATCTGAAAGGTAAGGTTCTGCACCAAAGCAACAGGATTTCTTGCGCCTGCACGATAGATTCTCGTGGACTGCTTTATGGCTGTCCCATCCCCCACCAGACCTGGAGCCAGTTTAATAAAGGGATGATGAGCTGAGATAACAGAAAAGTTTGCATCCTCCTGAAAAGATCAAGGAAAGAAGCAAAACTGGGCTCGGGGAGTGGAAGGTCAGAGTGGATAACCCGGGAGGGCGGCTTCCCAGACAAGTCCCTTGACCTCCAGGGGCCTCCAGCTGTCAGTCAGTGAACAAGAATCCAGCAAGCACCTCCGGGCTGTCAGCTCTGGGCGGGGCGCAAGGAAAGGCAGAGACCAGTGCCTGCCCTTGCGGAGCTTCCAGTCCCTGTGGGATCAATGGCCCGTAGTCGATAGCGGCGGGAGGGAAGGAGGAGATTTTAACTGATTCTTGAGAGGGGCCAGGGAGCCTCGGTTTGCCCATTAGTAAAATGGGCGAGGGGAGGGCTCCGGGGCTCCTTTTCTAGCCATGACCAGGGCAGAAATCACAACCCAGGGGAAACTTTTGGGGCGAGGCTCGGAAGTCAGTTGAACCCTAGGTTCGAATCCCAAACCAGGGCGGTGACCGGGAAGGGGGCGGGGGCAGTCCCTTCCCCATCTGCCAAACCGGGGACCGAGACGCCGGGTGTGCGATGCCCCGAGGCGGGGAGACTCCCCCAGGCGGACGCGTCGGAGGCCCACACCCCCGGGAGGGCTCGGCGCCGAGGCCCGGGGGCCAGCAGGACCGTTGGGATCGACGTTGGGGCGGTTTCTGGAGAGCTAAGTCAGGAAACCGTCGCAACGGAAGCAAGGGGAGCAGAGCCCCGGCGGCGGCGGGTGGGGCCTCGGGCCGCCCCCCGCTGCCTCCCCGGCCGCGCCCCTCTACCTCCGCCGTGACTCCCCCGCCGCCCTCGCTGTAGTTCTCCGAGATGAGCTGGTCGAAGAGCAGGTGGATCTCGGTGCGGGCGGAGCTGCTGTCCGCGGGGCGCAGCGAGCCCAGGCGGGCAGACAGGCGGCGGAAGCCGCTCCCGGGGCCCGGCGGCGGCTCCCGAGCCCCACACACCGGAGCCCCGGCCACTTGCACCGCCGCCATCTTCCCTCCCCCCGCCCTCCTCCCCTCGCTATGGCAACGGACGAGCACTTCCGGGGGCACGCGTCCCCGGCGCCGCCCTAGAGCGCGCCGTCTCCATGACAACGGGACGCCACGGAGGGCGACCCGGAAGTGCCCCTGAGGTGACCGGGGCTCCCGGAGCCTGGGGGAACCGTAGAGAAACCGCGTTCCCTTGGAGTCTGTCCGCAGTCCGCTCGTATTTATTAACTGCCTACTATGCGCCAGGCACGGAAGAGCCCTTGTCCCTTTTAGTTTCTCTATCCTACGCAGCGGGACCACCTTTTTAATCGTCTCTAATGACGTTTTCTTATAGTGCGTGTTCCAAATCTCCAAAATTGAGCCCATGAGCAATGATCACCGCTTCAATAAACATTTATAAGCTGCAATCATGTTCCAAGAGGCGCATCTTTCTTCCCTGTGCCCCCATCTTCATCTCTCCAAAACGGCCGATCGCGAATCAATGTTATCAATAAACATTTATGAACCTCCTACTATGTGCCGGGAAGCACATCTCCATCCCCTCCTCCATTTTCATTTCTCACACCTCACCTCCCAACTTGCCGAGAAAATTGAGCCCATCCATAAATAATGATGTCTTCTCTGTCCTAAAAAAAAAAAAAAAAAAGAAAAAATTTCCCTTGGAGCATCCTCAAAGCTACCGCCCTTTATCTACCTCTCCTTCTTAAGGAATAATCTCCGCCCTCACTTTTCTTTTATTATTATTATTATCATTATTATTATTATTATCATTATCATTATTATTATCATTATTATTATTATTATCATTATTATTATTATTATCATCATTATTATTATTATTATCATCATCATCATCATTTTTTTTTTTTTTAAATCATCTGCCCGTCCCTATCTCTGATGACCCGTTGCTCCCAGACCTGCTTGGGAGGCGTCACCCGACTAGTCACCCGCTCTTTGTCACTGATCCCTACCTACAAATATTTTCTGCTCTCTCTAAATTGTTAGGCGCTTGCACCTTGGGGAGGAACTGGGACGCTCGGAAGAGCCAGACCTCTTTCGCAGACTTTGGCCCATCTGAATTGTCTTCTATTTCTTTATAAAAGTTCCCAATAAAAGTGAGACCTGTCACCTAAAGTGAACCATCACCAGTCTCCAGCTTGTCAGTGTGTTACACTGCCCTGACACGCGTTTAACAAACTCCTTTTAATGCTCCTTGTCTTGAGTTTTGCTTCATCAATTTTGCCCTGTTTAAACCAAAATGGAGGAATTTTCTTTCAATAAATCCCTTGGACCTGGCTTCCAATCATATTAACTCTATTGAAACCCCCTTTTCCAGGGACCTGTATGTGCACGAATGTTTGTGGCAGCCCTTTTTGTAGTGGCCAGAAACTGGAAACTGAATGGATGTCCATCAATTGGAGAATGGCTGAATAAATTGTGGTATATGAATATTATGGAATATTACTGTTCTGTAAGAAATGACCAACAGGATGATTTCAGAAAGGCCTGGAGAGACTTACACGAACTGATGCTGAGTGAAATGAGCAGGACCAAGAGATCATTATATACTTCAACAACAATACTATATGATGACCAGTTCTGATGGACCTGGCCATCCTCAGCAATGAGATCAACTAAATCATTTCCAATGGAGCAGTAATGAACTGAATTGGCTACTCCCAGGGGAGATGACTAACAACCATTACATTGAATTCCCAATCCCTATATTTTTGCCCACCTGCATTTTTGATTTCCTTCACAGGCTAATTGTACAATATTTCAGAGTCTGATTCTTTTTGTACAGCAAAATAAAAGTTTGGCCATGTATACTTATTGTGTATCTAATTTATATTTTAATATATTTAACATCTACTGGTCATTCTGCCATCTGGGGGAGAAGATGGGGGGAAGGAGGGGAAAAATTGGAACAAGAGGTTTTGGCAATTGTCAATGCTGTAAAGTTACCCATACATATAACCTGTAAATAAAAAGCTATTAAATTTTTAAAAAAACATAAAATTACTATTAAAAAGAAAGAAAGAAAGAAACCCCCTTTTCCAAGATCACTAGCCCTTAGCGTAGTGTCTGGCACAAAGCATGTAATTAATAAATGCTTTACCAAAAACCTATTTGTCAAATCTAATTTTTTAAAATCAACTTTCTGAAACATTTTACAGTATTGCTTAAAATGGTTTCACAAAAGTCCAATCCTAAAATTCCATTGTGATATAAAGTAATTGTTGGGATTGCAAAGTCTATGCTCTGAGCAGTCAATAAACTAAGCACCTACTATGCATCATGCTGTATGCTAAGAGCTGGTGGGGATGGAAGGAGACAGAGGAGAAGATAAGGCAGTCCCTGCTTTCAAAGAGCTCATGAGCTAATGGGAAAGAAAACATTCAGAAAAGTATATTATCCATGGTGTAAACTGAAGATAATAAAGAGCAAAGGCACTAGCCACAAAACAGATCAGGAATGACTCATATTCAAAGACTTTGCACTTTGTCACACAAAACACACCATCTCCCATTTCCACGAAATTTCACCGATTCCCATGTTTATGCCAAAAAATTTTTCTCCTCTTTATCTGCCTTTCCTAGATTTTTTAAAAATTCAAGTCCCAGCTAAAAATTCCACCTTCAACAGAAAGCCTTATATACCTATGAAAAAATGATCTTCCCAGTGTTGGGTAGATTTTTTTTTCTGTTCTGTTCTGTTTTTGATTGTTTCTTTTCCCTTCTCTGCTATCTTCCCAACAAAAAGAATGGTATTTAAAAGGGCTCATTTGTCACTGTGCTGTTTGATAGACATAAAGCCACCAGGGGGTACTCATGAGCAAGGACAGGGCCCTTCCAATCCCAAGAGCAGCTACATGTGCTAAAAGCATCAACTTGTACCTGTACAGTCAAGAATCCTCTCCTCTCAAATAATGGCCTTATGAAACCGCTCCCCACTTTAGCTGAGGACATTGGACTGAAAAAAGGCTTGTTAAACAAGAGATGTACCTCTCTTCCCTGGGAGATAACAAGCTTCCAAATCAAAGCCATGAAAGAATGGACCTGGAGACACTTCTGTTAATTTTAGGTAAAACTTCTCTGCCCTTTCTAAAACATTACAGTAGCACTCACCTGAGCCCAATACTGCAGGTAGTCAAAGCTACAGCTGCTTGTTAAAAAGCAAAGCTGAAGTGTCCAGCAGATCAAACTATCCAGCAGAAATGTTGTACCGTGCAAGAAGCAAACCAACCAAGTTGTCCATCTAAGCATGTGGGCAGCCAACACAACCTAACAAGAGAGCAACCTGTCTATCACCAAAGATGCACCCCCCGGTGAATATCATAAAAACCATAGAAGGGGAAAAAATCATTGAAACTTGGTTATTATAGAGTTGTCTTAATCACGTGATTCCTTCCTCATGTGTTCCTAACTTCAAAAAGTTGGCTTTCATTTGCCAGCTTTTTTTTATTCAGGGCTGCTTTCTGAATATGCAATACCTGCTGAGTACAAGAAGTATATTTTCTCAAGCCTGTTAGGTTTTGTGTTTTCCAAGAGCATCTGCACATTCCATGTGAGCAGAACCATCTTTGCAAAAATTTTTGCACTTTTTTTTTTGTATTTCAACTACAGGTGGAATCCTTACCTGCCCTAGGAAGCAGACCAGGTTTGGTGAAGCAGACATTTTTTAGGTTACCTTTTCTAGGCTTTTTCTCAGACCAATTAATGAGCAATGAAGTCCTTTTAAAAAGCTGCTTAGACACACAGGGGGCTGCTGAATCCCCATACTGCTTCAGTCAGATAGAAGATAACTCAGTACCTTGGACTACCTGTACAGAGTTGTGGCTACAGGTCCCAATTTCAACGCCCATTTGTTACCCCAGGACTTCATGGTAGATACAATAATAAAATTGTGAATTACTAAAATAGTTCATGATGTGTGATGTCCTGTATGTGAATTGCATGAGACAGAGTTGCTTAAAGTTGTTGATGAGAGCAAGACTCTGACCTGATTCAGCCTTGTAAAGTTATGTAAAATCACCAACAAAAAGTTACACAAACTCAAATGGTCTTACATACTCTAGAGACAGGAAGATGAATATCCAGAGAATATCTCTTTTCATATACAAACTCAAATGGTCTTGCCTATTCTTAGATTTCTGTATAAAACAGGCCTTCAGAAAATGTCTCTTTGCAAAATCACTTCTCTCTTGAGAATGATATTGCCCTCCAAGAAAGCCTTTATCTTGGTGTCTTTCTAACAATAAAAGCTTTTTTATCACAGCCTTTGAGTAAGTGAATTTCCTTCACTACTAACCCGTGCCTGGGAGAACAAGGAAATCTCTCACCCAATTCTGCCATGCCTCTCCTTCTCGACCCTGCCCTCATCATTGTCAAACTTACCTTTCTTGCAGAGTCACAGAATTCAAGTGGCAGAAAAAAGTTAAGATGATGATCTAGAATGCAGTGGATGACCTTGGCATCTTCTATGTCTGACTAAGCTCTTAAGTGCTCCACAATGCCTGCTTGAGCTGCCTTCATAGCTATTGGAATAAATTGTTCTCTTTTACCCATTCCACTGGGGGAAGTCTTCACATGCTTAGGGTAGCTATTCTCCTATTCATCGAAGATTTTGAAGCCTGTCAATTGCTCTCAACCTTTGTTAGTTCATCTGCAAAGATGGTTGTTATGGGGAAGGAAAGGAGCGTGCTCATTGTTTCAAATGCTACAATTTCTTGGAGCTACAGGTGGGAGTTACGTGCCAGGTAAACATCAAAAGTAAACTTGCAACCTTGAAAAGGTCTCAGACCTGTTGGTTTCCCCTGAATATCCTATACTTTAACATTGGAACGAAAGTAAATAATGACAGAAATCAAAACTACACCCTATTCTTATCTTCATCTCATGAAACTGCTAAAGAAAGCAAGGTAAAGGAAGCTGAAGAGATTAAATAGGCACCAGGAGTGGTAAATATGAAATAGGTTTGGTAGAACAATTGATTAAAAAAAAAGAACATTATATAAAAATAACATAATAGAAATTCAGTTCATGGCATGGAGCAAGCGTAATAAGACATTTATCACAGGTACAAAGGAGTGCTATTTATTATGTAAATTATCTCGCAGGAGTTAGGAAAGAAAGGTTTTTAACAATTAACAAGAGGAAAGACAAGTTCCCTAGTGGAACTCACAATTAATCAGGAGAAAAAAGCCTTTAAAGGGAAAATGTCAAGAAGTGGGAACATGCTATTGACTAGCAGGCTAGAAGTTTAGCAGACTAACTCCAAAGGGGTTAACCTAAAACTACCTACAATCCTAACCCCAAAACCTTACCTAACCCTAAAAGGGATTTAGCAAAGATTTTGTTGTGTATGTATGGGGCAGGAGGGTGTTGCTGGGAATCAGGACAAAATGTGTCTCTTTACCTGGATAGAGGAAGGGAGTAGGCAAGAGTGATTACTGGTATTGAAACACCAAATGATCATTGCAAGGATTACACAGTACCATCAGAACTCGTTGTAGCTTGTCCTGAGTCGTTATCTCTGAGCTCACAATTTAAATTCTTCCATTGTCCCCCTCTCTTAGCCATCCTTCAGCTCACTGGCTACCACTAGCTGATGCTTAGCTTTCTGTGGCACTGCTTCTATGCATGGGACCAAGCTCTTGTTTCATATCTGTTATGGTACAAATTAAGGTAAATGAGAGACAAGGTTCTGCGCATGATAAATTTATTTATTAGGCTAGCAATAATGAATGAATGGAGTCAATGGTCTCTCTCAATAACCAAAGACTTTGAGTGAGACTGATAAAGTCTTTTCTAATAATTAGCGAGATAATAGAGAAAAATCTCAAGCATTGTATGTTTGTTTGATTTTTTGGCCTAGCATTCCATCAAGACAATCCTCATTATTAGATATTAAAATGTCTAACAGGTGAGTTAAGAGAACTAGAATTTGGGATAAAGAGGGCAGTGAAAGAGGTTAGACAATACAAGGGAGAGTCAGTTCTCAATAGAATTCAGTCCAAAAGTGCAAGATGATTACAAAACAAAAGCTTGGTCTTTAGGCAAGTTTCTCATTCATCACATAAATCCAATCATGTAAATCTCAGTCATGGATGCAGGATAGAATTACAAAGGTAAGGATTTTAGATTTTCACTAAGCTGGGAGAATAAGACCATGATTAAGCCTTAAAAATAGAATTAAAATCAATTTTCCATTTTATAACTTTATTTTATTCTCTAGATAAGAGTCCTTGCTATATAACTTCTTATTCCACTGAGTGATTTAGTCCTGACCTTCCACCAACTTCTCACTTTTGTTTAAATTAGGAGAAGTAAGCCTGGAGTTCATGGCCCAGAAAAATGGTAAAGTAAAATCCCTCCTAGAAAGCATCTTGTGCTTTCGCCTCCCTTGCATTTTTACTTTAACCGTTTAGTAAAGAAAAGAATTAATATTTTAGTGTGTATATATATGTGTTATGTATTATATGTATGTAAAATATGTGTCTAAATATGTGTGTGTTTAAACTGAATATATTAATATAATCAGAGTAAAGTTGGTTTTTTTGTTGCTGTTTAATTTTTTTTAATCATCCTTGGAATCAGGCAGCCATGAATTTAAACTTTGGCTAAGTAACCCTGGGCAAGCCACTTGACCTCTTGGTAACAATCTTTTGGTAATTTCCTCCAGATGACTCTTTAAGATACTAACTTGCAAAGGAGTTGCTGATCTGTATCAATGGAGGTTAAGTTCCATGTTCAATGCTTCCTATACCAAAGAAATCATGGGTCATATACAAACATTGTTGACTTTCAGATGGGTATCTGCTGGTCAGTGATAATCAAGTTTTTGAGACAAATGTGAGATGCATACCAGACCACTCCTCAGTTCTCCCTCTGGCCATAAAATTAGCATATCAGTGACATGAAGCACTTCATGTCTCTGTATTTTTCCTATAAAATTATCTTCTTCTTTCTTGTACTTTGTTAAATTCTTTTGGAACTCAGCCCACTTCAATTGGCATTACAATTACAATAAACTTTGCCCCTTGTCTTCGAGATAGATAGGTTCAAACCTACAAATTCTTTGGGGGTACCTTGCAACACTGATCTGTGACTCCAATCTTTTGGGGTGTTCTTTTGAGCCTCAACATTATCAAATGAGAAGAAAAGCTCCCTAAGGAGCTTTGTGATTATATTTCAATTGTTTCTTGTACTATTCCTCTTGATGAAGTGAATGGACTCCAGCAAAATTTCCTGATAGCGACTCAATATCTAAATAGGGCCCAGTAAGGAACAGACTAACCCTATAGAATTATCTTGAACTGAAAAAAATTATCTTGTACAGACAGAGCTTTCCTATACTAATGCCCACTGTTATCTTATGCAATCTTGAGGTTAAATTATAGATGTTAATCCAGTTGATTTATTGCTATATATAGTGAGCATAGGTAGCATATCTTGCTTTGGCTCCTTTCCTATATTTCCCCTTGTTAATTTTAAGTTCAAAAGGAACTTTGTCCATTTACCTAAGTGTCATAATAAAGTTTTGCTCCTTTGACCTAGAGATGGCCTGAATTCATTCCTGACAATTCCCCACCTTTATGACTTGGTGGTCCTCATCAACTTGACTACCCCCCATTCTAGTCAGTATTAGTAAGTTTATAAATAGCCCATATAGATCATCAATGCTAAGATATGACTGCTAAAAGGGGATCTAGAAATTAGTACAGATTATCCTGAAGATCAAAGGAACATTACTGCAATTTATGTCATATATAAACCAAAAATCACAACCTGGTAATATGTACTGAATCAGGAGGGGGAAAGCCATGTAAACTTGGCGGTCAGGGCCTTTGGATCTCATGATATGTAAATCTCAGATGACTTCCAGATATTTGCAGCTAAGATCAGCCAAAACACCAAATGGTGCTGATAATTTTGAACTGACATGGATATGTTAATTTTAAAGGCTTACTAACAACTTTGAGGTGATTTGTATCTGTTAACAAACTAACCTCAAGGTTGTACAAATTAGACTTAGTCTGTTGCCTCCCCCCCCCCAAAAAAAAAAAAACTATAAAAGTTCACATTCCTATTCATGTTTCCCTCCTTTCTCCTCCCTTCCCCACTCCTGTTTTTTTCCATCTCCATCTGGGTCTCTGCAGCCAAGAGCT